>NC_090021.1:336582342-336799842 GCF_037176765.1 Anolis sagrei
CTGGCTGATTGCTACCTGGGGGATCCTATGTTGGGAGGTGTTAGCTGGCTTTGACTGACTCTTGTCTGGAATTCCATTTTTTAGTGTTGCTCTTTATTTACTGTCCTGATTTTAGAGTTTTTTTTAATGCTGATTTTGTAAAGTCAGATTTTGTTCATTTTTATGGTTTTCTCCTTTCTGTTGAAATCATTCATGTGCTTGTGGATTTCAGTGGCTTCTCTGTGTGGTCTGAAATGGTAGCTGTCGGAGTGGTCCAGCATCTCTATTTTTATTAATTACATGAGTTCCACAGACATCTCCATCAGATCCACCATACCACAGAGTTACTTCTGGAGGGAAATGGTGAATGTATTCTAACTGCTTTCAATAAAGAATATGACTCTGTCCACCTCTATATGAGGAAGAACTTCCTAACTGTGAGAGCTGTTCAGCAGTGGAACTCTCTGCGTCAGAGTGTGGTGGAGGCTCCTTCTTTGAAGGCTTTTAAGCAGAGGCTGTATGGCCATTGTGGTAGTTTGTAAAGGCCTGGCCCCCAATGGTAGAGATTGCAAAAGGACCTGCTATTAAACTACATTTCCCACACTGCCTTGCTGTTCATTAGCCAAAATGGTTGAAGAACCCCTATAGCTGTCTGTAGCAGTCTTCATCTAAATATAAAAAAAACTGATTGAATCTACAAAGAGGTCTAAAGAAAGCCACCAAGAGAACATAAACTACTTAAAAACCAATAATTTCACTTTGGCCTGATTGCCATGAACAAGGCACTGGGGTAGCCAGCCACAGCTAGCTAGCCAGCCCTTTAAGTCATTAAGTAATGATAACATTAAATTATTGATTGCATGTACAAAAGGAATAAATGGATGGATATGTCCTGAGGGTCCCCGCCAACTCAGTAGAGGAAGCAAATGGATATCAGGAGAGTTTGGATGGTACCCTTCTGCCCAGAAGAAGGGGGTCAGTCTAAATGTCCCTTGATGGTGTCTGTACTGTGATTTTGGTTCTCCACCAATTTAACACAGTTTGTGCCACACAAACAAAGCTTCTGAAGTAGAACAACTACTTTCAAAGTAAAGACCACTCAATGAAACAGGAAATAACACTTTCAAACAAGGATCAGATTTTCTTTATTACTAAAAAAATGTTTTTATAAAAACTTTGAAAATTTGACAAAAATCAATGGAGAAGTCAAAGATTATGAAATTTGGTGAGCTAACAGGGGTCCATGTGTTCTACCACTGGAGCAAGTTTCATCAGAATTGGTCTAAAAATGAGGGGGGGAGAATCCCCTGAAGTTTCCCCAGTGCCAGTGCTGTTTTTTTTACTACTGTGCATGCGTGCAAAGCAATTCGGAAGTTTCAGAAGTTTTGGAAAGTTTTGAATACTTTTTAAAAATAATTGGAAGTGACTTTAGAACTGAACCACCAGCGCTCCCTACATCCAAAACGAGTTTTGAACCATTTTCTTTATCAACCAAGCCTAGAAGACAGGATAAAAGCAAAGTAAATAAATAATACAATACCTAATGATATAGTAGACTATAACTCTAGAGCCAGCCTGGTGTAGTGGTTTGAACCTTTGACTATGATTGTGGGAGGCAAGGGTTCAAATCACCACTCAACCATGGAAACCCACTGGGTGACCTTGAACAAGTCATACTCTTAAAGAAAGGCAATAGCATGATCTTTTTGCACAATTTTCATAGAATCATAGAATCAAAGAGTTGGAAGAGACCTCATGGGCCATCCAGTCCAACCCCATTCTGCCAAGAAGCAGGAATATGGCATTCAAATCACCCCTGACAGATGGCCATCCAGCCTCTGTTAAAAGCCTCCACCAAGGCTTCGGCCAAGAACACCCTGTGGCAGGCTTGCCTTAAGGTCGCCCTAAGTTGGAAACAACTTGAAGGCACACAACAACACAGTTTTGCATGAAATACTAATAGGATTAGTATTCTATAATATTTGTGCAGGTACAGCTGTACCAGGAGCTCCAATTTTGTTTGCTTTGCATTGAATGTTTGTTGTAGTCCTACGTTTCAGGGACTCTGCAGATAGGTGGCTTCTTTTGGCTGCAATCATAGGGCAAGCCACCTATCAATTATCTTTAGGTTCCCTGGTCCCGCCCCCTTTTTTGGGTTTTGGAGGGAATATGAGCCAGTTTGGGTTTAGTCCACACAGAGAAGCCTTTAATGCAGGACATAATACCAAGAGCTCCTGTAGAAAGCTTCGTCTTCTACAGCTTAGCCAGGGAGATACAACCCCACAGCTTGGCCGGAAGATATACAGCCTTACAGCTCCTTCGCTGAGGGACTTCAGTCAGCCATCACAGAAACCTGAACTCCTTTTTTCCCTGGAAGTCTACAAAGCTCTGCTTGGTAAGGGTCACTCGCGGAAGCCAGAAGCAGTTGGTACTGGGTGTAGGGGCTCCACGCCAACAGAGGCAAAGACAGAATGCCCAGATTAGAAGTTAAGGATTTCCCCATTAGTTACAGTTATGAAGATAGTGCCTGTTCCCTGTGGACAAGATTGAGAGAGAGCCAATAGACTGTTAAGAAAGCCTTAAAGTACCTGTTTGTTTTCATCAATAAAGAACTTTGTTGAACCTTTAAGCAATCTAGAGACTCTGTTTTAAGGAAATCCAAGGGCCTTTGATCTGAGGCATCCCCGGCATCCCGTTGGGCACACGGAATTTATGTCCTGTCTACAGTCTTATGCACAGGCCCAGCGTGCGACAGCACAATATTATTCGTGAAATATAGGAGGATTTAATGAGACTATGCACTGTTTTGTGATCTCATTTACTTTCCTCTTCCTCCCTTTTACTGAAAGCATTGGGAACATTTTGAATCTTTGCACAATCTTGAGACTACTGTGCAAGTTCGTAACACAGAGAGCTATACATACATAGATATATCTCCCAAAATAAACTGTGTAGCTACTACCAGAAATGTGTCATGCTCAGGTTTTTGCTGATTCAATAATTCTGCCGACTTTTTCTTTTCTTGGTGCATCTTCCCAGAACAGCCCGCCTTCCAAAAACTCACTTGTGCCCTTGAAAATGCAAATGAGAGGACATGATCCTAACAGGATGGGACATGCTTTCTCTTGCCATTGTGCCTCGGAGAGTGAGTATGTTTTTTAATCTCAAGATTAGCAGAAAAACTAGAATCCTGCTCCTCCTGGTGGTGAAATTTGCAGCAATGTCTTCTGAACTAGCTTCAGGGCAACGGGATAATATACAGCAGAACTAAAAGGCTTAAATACCCTAAAGGTAAGCTAAGTAGGGTCAGCTCTTGTTAGTACTTGGGTGGGAGACAGCCAATGAATGCCAGCTGCTGTTAGCTATACTTCAGAAGAATGAACTGGTGAAAATATTCTGTGTTGTCTTTGCATTGAAAACTCTATAAAATCTATGAGGTCATCGGAAGTGAAAAGGCAACCTGAAGGCACTTACACATGGTTTAACTGAAAACTATGTGTAAGTGCCAAGAGGATGATGGATCCAGAAGGACTCCTGAGGTCTCTTGGGGATCTGGATGTGATGAAGCACTGAAGGAGGGGTCTAGAGTGCATCTGGAGGAAATCTTGCGACATATCTGACCAAACGCAGGCTAAAGCCACTATGAGGGCTTACTCCGCGGCTTTGCAAGCAGCCAAGAAAGTATTCTTGACTGCTCGCATAGCATCTGCAGTGAATAGACTGTGCAGGTACAACTGTACCTGGAGCTCCAATTTTGTTTGCTTTGCATTGAATATTTGTTGTAGTCCTAAGTTTCAGGGACTTTGCAGATAGGTAGCTTCTTTTCGCTGCAATCATAGGGCAAGCCACCTGTCAATTATAGTTAGGTTCCCTAGTCTCGCCCCCTTTTTGGGCTTTGGTAGGGAAGTGAGCCATTTTGTGTTTAGTTTCAGCCAGGTTAGCCAATGTATAGGATGTGTTTACTTACCCTGTACAAAGGCTTAAACCTTTAAGAATTCCAGGGTCACAGAAACTCTAACAGAATCTCCAGGGAAAGAATTTCCAGGGGAGAACAGCATCTAAAGATTCCCAAAGGTTCCCAGGGAAACAGCCTTACAGCCCTGAGGAATTTCGGAGGGAATAACAGCTTTAAACTTCAAGAACTCCAACTGGAGAACATCCATTGCCTTGCTGGTAGGTCCTCTCAGTGCTCGAGAAGCAGTTCGGCCTGGCAGCGGAACCCACACCAGTGAGGGTTGGATTTTAGTCAGCCTTGGGAGAAGTTAAAAGGGGGAGTTTTCCTTTAAAGAAATGTTATTGAAGATAGTGCCTGCCCCCTGTGGGCAAGATTGAGAGAACTAATTCTTTATCAAGAAAGCTTTGAAGTACCTGTTTGATTCATTAATAAAGGACTTTGTTGTATTTTTCAAGTCATACGAAGATTCTTTTGTAGTGGAAACCTCTGAGAACTTCTTCTTAGGCCCCTGGCTTCCCGCTGGGCAAAGGTTACACATCCTATATTTAAAGCCAACCAAATACAGGCCCAGCAGCGACAGAACATAGACCCTTGGAGTTGTTCTGAGTAGTTGGGGAGCTCCCTGATGACGTGGTAACTCGGTGCAGCGATTTTGTGCACCATTTTGCAGGCAAAGTTGCTCAGATGCATCTTGAGCTTGACTCCAGTTTAAATGCAGGGCCAGATGAGGTAACCGAGACACCTGTCTGTTCAATCTTATGAGGTTCTTTCCAGCTTGTTCTTCCTGACGTGGAGGGGATCCTTGGGACGGTGAGGGTGACCACTTGCGCTCTGGTTCCTGCTTAGTTAAGTTGGTCAGAGAGGGGTTGTTGGAATGGTTTGTTACAATAATAAATGCTTCACTGGGACAGGAAATTCCCATCCTGCCTCAAGCAGGTGGTGGTAAAACCTCTATTAAAGAAGACTTCCTTAGACCCGACCATATGTAACAACTACAGACCAAATTCCAACCTCCGTTTTTTGGGCAAGGTTCTGGAGCAGATGGTTGCCTCGCAGCTTCAGGGATTCCTCGATGACATCAATTTTCTGGATGGCTTCAGGCCTGGGTACAGTACCGAGATGGCTTTGGTCGCCTTGGTGGATGACCTCCGCAGGGAACTGGATAGGGGGAGTGTGACCCTGCTCATTCTCTTGGATATCTCAGCGGCTTTCGATACCATCAACCATGGTATCCTTCTGGAATGTGTGTGTGTGTGTGTGTGTGTGTGTGTGTGTGTGTGCATGTATATGGAATGCCCAGAGTGGGAGAAAGAACCCCATAAACATTGCTTATGTTTTTAATTTGCTTGTATTATATTGTTATTGTCTGTTGCTGTTGTTTGAAGTCTTGGACTTTGTAAGCCGCATCGAGTCCTTCAGGAGATGCTAGCGGGGTACAAATAAAGTTTAATAATAATAATAATAATAATAGTAATAATTGTCTGTTTAAAGCAAGTGTGAATGTTGCAATTAGCAAGCTTGAATAGCATTGAGTAGCCAAGGGGCTGCAAAGTCAATCAGTGAGGATATCTGCATAGAGAGGGTTTTTTTTTATTTACCATATTTATATACCACCTTTCTCAGCCCGGAGGTGACTCAGGGGGTTCACAGTCGGCAACAATTCGATACCTCCACAATTATAAAATACAATTAAACTTGAACATGAGTCAACAATGTGATGGAGCAGGTAAAAAAGCCAATGAGATTCTAGGCTGAATCAATAAGAGGACAGTGTTGAGATTGAGAGAAGTCATAGTCCCGCTCTCTTCTGCTTTGGTCAGACCTCAGCAGGAATAATCCTGTGTCCAATTCTGAGCAAAGCAATTCAAGAAGGAGATGGAGACAATGGAAGGTGACCAAAATGGCCAAAAGTCTGGAACCCATGAATTCCTATGAGGAGGTCTTTCAAATAAAGGCTGGGGGGCCTCTGTCAGGAGTGCTTTGTTTTGTGCCTTGTTGCCTGGCAAAATGAGGTTGGACTGGATGGTCCGGTTCTATGACTCTACGAGTCTGTAGAAGGGCTGATCTTTCAGTCCTACCCAGATCCTGAATCCCTTCTTCTGGCCTTGCAGAGATGCATTTTCGCTCTTATCTAGTAACCAAGTCTTTGTTTAAATACCTGCCGGAATGAAAGAGCAGTAAATTGCATCCCAGCACCTGGGACCTCAATTAAGCGTATTAAATCCCTACACTTGCAATGTAAGACTTCAATACGATTCATTGATATGCCTTTTCTGCTGGTAGGACCAAAAGGCATCCTTGTCTCTCTGCTGGTGATTTACAGCTTTCGGTGGCTGGCTGGGTTATTTCTTTCCCCCATGGAGACATTTTAATCAAGATTCCTCTTACCGGAATCTCGCTGTAAAAACATGTTCCCTGATCTTTGAGAGGACAGCCTTGTTGTTGTAAATCACCAGGCAATAACTCAATTATATCACTGTTGACACAGTGGAGCCGATAATAAATTATTACCCCACCAGGGATTTAATTGTGGCATAAATCACTCCTGGAGTCCTTTTGCAAGAGAACATGGGCCTCGGAGCCAAGCTGCTGCAGGCACAAAGAATGGAGCAGTTCCTATAGGAGGAGATGTAGTCTGGGATATGCAGCCCCCAAAGTACCTTTCCCAAACTCTGAGTGCCATGATGGCAAAGGGAAGCTTGGGAGGTCTCCAAACGGGCCAACCAGTAACAAAACACTTTGTAGTCCTAAATTCTAAGTTACTTTTCCATTCATTTTGCAGGGTCATAGATGTTTTCACCAAATTCCTTCCCAGACCATATGTTGTTGAGCATTTTAGAATGGCTGTGGATAGGCCCAAGCCATCGTGGGTTGCCTGGTGAGAAAGAGAAGCCAATATTGCAGAATAAGTCTCACCAAGTTGAAGAGAAAGCCACCAAGGTGTTTATTTCGTTCCAGCTGCAGCATTTGCCAAAGCCGACATGAATTGCAAGGCAAAATAGCATGGCTTTTATAGAAAATACAGAGCTGTCAAATTCAAATTTTCCGCTTCCGCCCCCCTTGCTGGCTTTGCGCTGATTGGATGGAGTCATCAGCTGGCTGGGAGGTGTGGCCGGCTCAGCCGTGCCTCAGCCAATCAGGGAGCCAGGACCGCTTCGGCCTCTCGGCCAATGGGAAGGAAAGAGGCAGGAAACAGTGAACCGGGAGAAAAAGATGAATTAATTAAATGACTAATGTTTGTATAATTGCTAGTGATAGCTTTTCCTAAGCTCTCGAGCCAACTTGGTTATTGTCTTTCATTCCTGGAAATGTTTCTTGGACTGATTAGAAAGTCAGTCCCTTTGTTGTCCTTGGGTCCTGGGTATGGGATTTGTTGATGATATCTTGGATCAGTGTTGCCGAGAGGAATTGACACAATGGAAGGAGACTGAGGTGACCAAACACCTTTTGTGAGAAGTGATTAAAATGTCCATAGGACCCATCTCTCAGGTGGGCTAGCCATTTGGCCCTCCGAGACCTGAAGAAATAGGGTCATTTGTTTTATCAGTCATGCAAAGAGTTTTGGTGAGTCCTTTTATCTGGGGATTAGCTGGCCCAGGAAGTGAGAGAAGGCTTCCCAAAGCCACAAGGTGCTGGGTTCACAAAGAGGTGACATTTCATATTTCATATATGGATATGGGGAAGGGGGAACATACAAGGAAATCATAGAGGATAAATTTATGCAGGGTCTCAGGGGGAAATCATGCCACCCCCTCCCCCAAAGTCCATCAGAATCCCTGAAAGTCTGTGAAAGTTATTAGAAACGGTTCATAAGGGTTCATAGTTCATTGGGGTTTCTGGCAGGGAGTCTGTGAAAGTTCCCAAAAGTCCTTAAAAGTTTCCAAAAGTGGATCAAAAGTTGTAAAAAGTTGATAAAAAGCTTCCCAAAAGGTTAATAAAGGTTCATAAAGTATGGGTTACAAGGGCATAACCATGTGGGGCCATGGAAAGAGCCTTAGATTTCCACATGGGGGAGAGATAGGGGATTATGGGATCATTCCAGCCTGGTGTCCTTGGTAAAACTATGAATTACAGAGGCGTTGTCATCCCTGATCTCACATAGGTTTGACACTCCTTGGCTCAAAGCTATGGCATCCTGGGAACTATAGTTTTACAATATCTTGATCCTTCTCTACCAAACTTTTATTGAAAAATGGACTCCAAAAGAATGAAACCCATAGTCTGCAGTTCCATAGGAATAAATTACAGGCTCCACGTTGTCTTCATGCCTAGTTTCCAATTGTTTTCATTGCATAAGCACAATGCACATCTCAGACCTCAGGGGATGGTGGCACCCTCGTTAGCATTATCCCCTCACAAGACCTTGGTGAGACACAAAGAACATACAACCGGTTTACGGAAGAGCCACAGAGACTTTTCCTGATACAAATCTGATTTTATTTCTGGGAACATTTCCTCATCTCTGTTGCCATATCCCCCCCCCCCCCTTCCCTGGGGCTTCCATTTAAATGGCCAGGTTTGCTTTAGGATCTCTATGCATCAGAAAGTACTTGAAGGCATACAATACAGAGACTTACATAGCCCCTAACTTCTGCCAGTTACTCATTCCTGCTCTATATGATCGATAATAACAGCCAGAGCTTTTAATCCAGGATATCATTGCTATCAAGAGACCCTTTTAGTAGAATTCAAGCAATGAATTGTCAGTGTGTGTTATTTTGGCATATTATTTACAACATTAACGGAATATGGATCTGCATTTCACCCAGGGATATGGGCAGGAAGGAGCCATGCTGCATAGGCCGTTTTGTTGAAAGAGTCATAAACCAGAACGGCACTTTATGACAATGTATGGTGTTGTGGCCACTCCCAGTCCCATTGATCTCAATGAAACTACAGTGTAGATACACACAAGGCCTCTTCCACAGCTGAATAAAATCCCACATTTTCTGCTTTGAACTGCTAATCCAGTTCTTCTGCAGGCTAAACATGCCCAGCCCTTTAAGCTGCTCCTCATAGGGCTTGTTCTTCAGACCCTTGATCATTTGAGTTGCCATCCTCTGGACATATTCCAGCTTAGAGTCAACATCTCCCTTCAATTGTGGTGCCCAGAATTAGGCACAGTGTGATTCCAGGTGTGGTCTGACCAAGGCAGAATAGAGGGGTAGCATGACTTCTCTGGATCTAAGCACTAGAGACTCCTCTTGATGCAGGCCAAAATCCCATTGGCTTTTTTAGCCGCCGCATGACATTGTTGGCTCATGTTTAACTTCTTGTCCATGAGGACTCCAAGATCTTTTACACATGTACTGCGGTCAAGCCAGGCATCGTCCCCCATTCTGTATCTTTGCATTTATTTTTTTCTGCATAAGTGGAGTATCTTCCATTTGTTCCTGTTGAACTTCATTGTGCCAGTTTTGGCCAATCATCTCTCTAATCTATGAAGGTTGTTTCAAATTCTGCTCCTGTCTTCTGGAGTATTGGCTATTCCTCCCAGTTTGGTGTCGCCTGCAAACCTGATGATCCTGCCTTCTAACTCTTCATCTAAGTCATTAATAAAGATCCTGAGCAGGACGGGGCTCAGGGGGGAACCCTCCTGATGGCACTCCGCTCATCACTTCTTTCCAGGATGAAGAGGAAGCATTGGGGAGAATCACCCTCTGGGTTCATCCGCTTAACCAATTACAGATCCACCTAACCGTAGGGGGAACAGAAGGTCGTGGGGGACCTTGCTGAAGGAACACCTTCCTGAAATCCGGATACACTCCATCCACAGCATTCCCCACATCTACCCAGCTTGGAACTCTATCAAAAAAAGAAATCAGAGTAGTCTGGTATGTCTTGTTTTGATAAATCCATTTTGACTATTAGCAATGACTAATAGTCAAAATGTAAGATGAGATATGATAGCCATGTATGTGAGAGGAAGCCACAGGGAGGAGGGAGCAAGCTTGTTTTCTGCTTCCCTGGAGACTAGGACGCAATGGAACAATGGCTTCAAACTACAAGAGAGGAGATTCCATCTGAACATGAGGAAGAACTTCCTGACTGTGAGAGCTGTTCAGCAGTGGAACTCTCTGCCCCGGAGTGTAGTGGGGGCTTCTTCTTTGGAAACTTTTAAGCAGAGGCTGGATGGCCATCTGTCAGGGGTGCTTTGAATGCAATATTCCTGCTTCTTGGCAGAATGGGGTTGGACTGGATGGCCCATGAGGCCTCTTCCAATGCTATGATTCTAGGTGTTTGCAGACCTCTTCCTTAATGATCTTTTCCAGAATCTTGCCTGGTATCGACATGAGGCTGACTGAACGATAATTGTTTGAGTAATCCTTTTTTTCTCTCCTTGAAGAACGGAAGCAAATTCTGCCCAATTTTCTCCTCTCTTGTGGATGCTGCAGATGCATTGCAACAAAGGGGCCCTCGTCGTTACCTTCTGGCAGCAGTTCACCTTTCAACAGTTCTTTGGTTGACAAAAGAGAGTGAAAGCTTTCTGTGACTTTTCCTCAAAAGACTTTCTCAATCATTGTGGACATTTCTTGGAGTCAGGAAGGAAGGTGATGTAAAACCTGGGAAACAAGCAAGCATGACTGCTGCAAAGAACGGAGACCTTCCTTTTGCCCTTTGCTAAACCAGGAGTGCATTTACATTGTTGAATTAATGCCATTTGACACCACTTGAACTACCATGGCTCAATGCTATGAAATCCCATTAACTGAATTTTGGTGAGGTATTTTCCTTTGGCAAAGAAAGCCTTGTAAAACTACAGCTCCCACCATTCTATAGCATCGAGCCCTGGCAGTTAAAGTGGGGTCAAACTTCACTCATTCCACAGTGTGGATGCACCCTGCATTCCAGTTTGCATTCCAACCTTAGAGCCGAACTTAGATTATTTTGCGACTGAATGGGGGTGTGGGGGAGGGGGGGATGTTTTATTTGCTCTGCAATGAAAAAAGGAACAGAGGAAGCAAAGAAACAACAGAGGGGGATGTAAGAAGGTTAAAGAAAATCCATCCAGGCAGAGAAAAATACAATAAGCCTAGGAGTGTGTTGTGACTAAAAAAAATAACCATGACCAAACAGACTTGCCATTTGAATAAAAGCAATTGGCAGAGCAGCTAATAAGTCTATGATGAAGAGGAAGGCAGGAGAGAAGGAAAAGGGGGAGGATATGAGGAAGAAGAGGGAGGAGGAGGAAGAAGAAGAGGATGAGGAGGAGAAAAAGGAAGAAGAGGGAGATGGAGAGGAAGGAGGAGAAGAAAAAAAGAGAAAGAAGGGGAGGAAGGAATAGGAAGAAAGAAGGAAGAGGAGGAGAAAAAGGAAGGAGGAGGAGGAAGAGGAAGGGGATGAAGGAGGAAGAAAAGGAGGAGGAAGAGAAAAAGGAAGAGGAGGAGGAGAGGAAGAGGAGGAGAAAAGGAAGAAGAGGGAGGAGGAGAGGAAGGAGGAAAAGGAGGAGGAAGAAGAGGAAGGGGATGAAGGAGGAGGAAGAAAAGGAGAAGGAAGAGAAAAATGAAGAGGAGGAGAAAAAGGGAGGAGAGGGAGGAGGAGAGGAGATGGAGAGGAAGGAAGAGAAGAAAAAAGAGAAGGAAGGGGAGGAAGGAATAGGAAGAAAAAAGGAAGAGGAGGAGAAAAAGGAAGAAGAGAGAGGTGGAGAGGAGAAGGAGAGAAAGGACAGGAGAAGGATCAAGTGGAAGAGGAGGAAGGAGGAGGAAGAAAAAGAGGAAGAAGAGAAGAAGGAAGAAGATGAAGAGAAAAGGAAGAAGAGGGAGAAGGAGAGGGAGGAGGAGAAGGAAGAAGAGGAAGGGGATGAAGGAGGAGGAAAAGAAGAAGGAAGAAGAGGGGGAGGAGAGTGGGAGGAGAAGGAAGAGGAGGAGAAAAGGAATAAGAGGAGAAAAGAAAGAAGAAGAAGGAATAGAGGAAGGATTAGGAGGAGGAGGAGGAGGAGGAGGAAGAAGAGGGAGATGGAGAGGAAGGAGGAGAAGAAAAAAAGAGAAAGAAGGGGTGGAAGGAATAGGAAGAAAGAAGGAAGAGGAGGAAGAGGAGGAGAAAAAGGAAGGAGGAGGAGGAAGAGGAAGAGGAAGGGGATGAAGGAGGTAGAAAAGGAGGAGGAAGAGAAAAAGGAAGAGGAGGAGGAGAGGAAGAGGAGGAGAAAAGGAAGAGGAGGAGAAAAGGAAGAAGAGGGAGGAGGAGAGGAAGGAGGAAAAGGAGGAGGAAGAAGAGGAAGGGGATGAAAGAGGAGGAAGAAAAGGAGAAGGAAGAGAAAAAGGAAGAGGAGGAGAAAAAGGGAGGAGGGAGGAGGAGAAGAGATGGAGAGGAAGGAAGAGAAGAAAAAAGAGAAGGGGAGGAAGGAATAGGAAGAAAAAAGGGAGAGGAAGAGAAATAGGAAGAAGAGAGAGGTGGAGAGGAGAAGGAGAGAAAGGACAGGAGAAGGATCAAGTGGAAGAGGAGGAATGAGGAGGAAGAAAAAGAAGAAGAAGAGAAGAAGGAAGAAGATGGAGAGAAAAGGAAGAAGAGGGAGGAGGAGAGGGAGGAGGAGAAGGAAGAAGAGGAAGGGGATGAAGGAGGAGGAAAAGAAGAAGGAAGAAGAGGGGGAGGAGAGGGGGAGGAGAAGGAAGAGGAGGAGAAAAGGAATAAGAGGAGAAAAGAAAGAAGAAGAAGGAGTAGAGGAAGGATTAGGAGGAGGAGGAGGAGGAGGAGGAAGAAGAGGGAGGAGAGGAAGGAGGAGGAGAAAAAGGAAGAAGAGGAAGAGAAGGAGAAAGGAAAAAGAGAAGAGAAGGAGGGGAGAGGAGAGGATGACAAGGAAAAAGAAGAAGATGGGGGGAGGAAGGGGAAGGAAGATGAGAGAATGAGGAAGAAGGAGAATTGTTACCCTCAGAACTATAGAAAGGGCAAATGTCTCTGCTTCTCTCTGTCTGCAGCCAACCTGCCTGGAGCTGCGCCCACCCTCAGTCCATCTATCAACAAGTCAGGCAGGTTGTCTTGGAGAATGGGGGAGCTGATGGACAGCCGCACTTGCTCCAGCTGATTTCACAGCACCACTTTGTGTTCAGTTGTTATAAGAAGAAGCTGGCCTGCCATTCTTGGGAGAATCTCCCCATCAACAAGATAGACTTGAAAGGCAAGCGGATCCCCATTAGCAGCCGCTCCTTGCTATCTTGCCTGGCGGTGTGTGTTCCTTTGCACAAAAGGGTCTGGGATACAACATCTAGTCTTCTCTCGTCTTCTTTTTCTGATGACAACCATTACCTGAGTTATTTAGGGATGCCCACTCGCTTTCCCACCTGTCAAGCATTAACATTCCTGGGATGTTCCTGAATACAAGGGCATTACAGTCAGTCCTCCACATTTGAGGGTTAGAATTTGGCACATTTTATTATTCACAGATTAATATGGTCACATTGGGAATTTCTATGTACTCCAACATAACTCTTTGATTTATGACCACTCAATCCAAGGATTTTCTTGGCCAGATTTGTTCACAACAGGTTTGCTGTTGCCTTCCTCTGAGGCTGAGAGAGTGTGACTTTCCCAAGGTTGCCCAATAGTCACACTGCTTTGGTCAGAATAGATCTGGTGGCGCAGCAGGTTAAACCACTGAGCTGCTGAACTTGCTGAGCCAAAGGCTGATGGTTTGAATCCGGAGAGCAGGGTGAGCTCCTGCTGTTAGCCCCAGCTTCTGCCAACCTAGCAGTTCGAAAACATGCAAGTGTGAATAGATCAATAGATACCACCTTGGAGGGAAGGTAACGGTGCTCCATGCAATCATGCTGGCCCCATGACCTTGGAGGCGTCTACAAAATCAACACCCCCAACCCTGCCACTATCAGGTATTTGTGCCAAATATGGTCCAATGAATGAAAATACATCCTGCCTATCAGATATTTAGATGACGATTCATAACAGTAGCAAAATGACAGTTATGAAGTAGCAACGAAAATAGTTTTATGGTTGGGGGTCACCACAACATGAGGAGCTGTATTAAGGGGTCGCGGCATTCAGAAGGTTGAGAAACACTGCTCTGGAGGATTTGAAGCAGAGACTGGATGGCCATCTGTCAGGAGTGCTTGGACTGTGTGTCTCTGTGTGGCATGGGGTTAAACTAGATAGCCCTTGATTTCTTACAATTCTATGATTACATGTCACCCAAGGAGTTCATGCTGCATTATCACGGGGTGTCTGCGCCCTACACCACTGGAGAAACTACACTGTCTAGCCGGTATTGCACCACTTGATATCCACCGGAAAGTAGTAGCCGATAGTGAAAGGACCAAGGGAGTGACATCTCCAGCTCATCCCTTGTTTGGGTATCAGCCAGCACGTCAACGGCTTAAATCAAGAAATAGTTTTCTAAGATCTACAGAGACACTTGCTGGAACACCCCAGCAAGCGAAAGTCCAAAAGTGGCAGGCTCAAACCCAGAACCTCAACCAATGGCTGATACCAAATGAGAGACTCCCCCCTGGGCACACAGAAGACTGAGCGACTTGGAAGGCACTGAACAGACTGCGCTCTGGCACCACGAGATGCAGAGCCAACCTTGAGAAATGGGGCTACAAAGTGGAATCCACGACATGCGAGTGTGGAGAAGAGCAAACCACTGACCACCTGCTGCAATGCAACCTGAGCCCTGCCACATGCACAATGGAGGACCTTCTTGTAGCAACACCAGAAGCACTTCAAGTGGCCAGATACTAGTCAAAGGACATCTAATCAACTACCAAGCTTGCAAACTTTGTGTTTTTTCTGTCTGTTTGTTTGTTTGTTTTGCTAAAAATTTAATACAAATGTCTGGTTGCTCCTGACACGATAAATAAATAATCCCAGGAAGTTTTTTAGTAGAGTAGGGATTTGAACCCTGGTTTCCCAGCGTCCTGGTCCTGCACTCCAACCAGTTCATTGGGCTCTTGACTCCTTGCGTTGCAGCCTCTCTTTCTCTCTCTTCTGTTTTCACCTTGGCAACTGGCCAGCCCTGTTCACCTTTATGGAGAATTCCATCCTCTCGTCTATTGAATTCTCAAACCTTTTTATCTCCTGTGCCACCCTCAAAAGGCTCGGAGGGATTTGCTGGGCTAAATGAACAGCCTTGCTATATTTGATTAAGCCTACCTCGCCAGCTAATAGGTGGACTTGGAGGATGGAATCTCTTTCCCACTTGAAAACCTGCTGCAAAAACACCCACTGCAAAATCGACTAGGTGTTGCTATGTGTTTCCAAGCCAGCTCTGACTTATGCCCACCCCATCCAAGGCTTTGCTTGGCCAGGTTTGTTAAGATTTCCCCTTGCCTCCTTCTAAGGCTGAGAAAGTGTGACTTGCCCTAGGTGATTTCCAGGATCAGTGAAGGATTTGGAGCATCCACCTTTCCCCCCCAGTTTGGGACTCAGAATAAATATAGTGTGCAGGTACAACTGTACCAGGAGCTCCAATTTTGTCTGCTTTGCATTGAATGTTTGTTGTAGTCCTAAGTTTCAGGGACTCTGCAGTTCAGGGACTTTTGGCTGCAATCATAGGGCAAGCCACCTGTCAATTATAGTTAGGTTCCCTGGTCCCGCCCCTTTTTGGGATTTCAGAGGGAATAGGAGCCTTTTTGGGTTCAGTCCACACAGAGAGCCTTTCATGCAGGACATAATATCAAGAGCTCCTGTAGAAAGCTTTGTCTTCTACGGCTTGGCCGGGAAGATATACAGCCCACAGCTTGGCCGGGGTTATACAGCCCTACAGTTCCTTTGCTGAAGGAATTCAGTCAGCCATCACGGAAACCTGAGTTCTTTTTCCCCTGGAAGTCTACAAAGCTCTGCTTGGTAAGGGTCACTCGCGGAAGCCAGAAACAGTTGGTACCGGGTGCAGGGGCTCCACGCCATCAGAGACAAAGACAGACTGCCCAGATTAGAAGTTAAGGATTTCCCTATTAGTTACAGTTATGAAGATAGTGCCTGTTCCCTGTGGACAAGATTGAGAGAGAGCCAATAGACTGTTAAGAAAGCCTTAAAGTACCTGTTTGTTTTCATTAATAAAGAACTTTGTTGAACCTTTAAGCAATCTAAAGACTCTGTTTTAAGGAAATCCAAGGGCCTTTAATCTGAGGCAGCCCCGGCGTACCATTGGGCACACAGAATTTATGTCCTGTCTACAGTCTGATGCACAGGCCCAGCGTGCGACAGCACATATAGGTAAAGGTAAAGGTTTTCCCCTGACATTAAGTCCAGTCGTGCCCAACTCTGGAGGTCGGTGCTCATCTCCATTTCTAAGCTGAAGAGCTGGCGTTGTCCGTAGACACCTCCAAGGTCATGTGGCCAGCATGACTGCATGGAGCGTCATTACCTTCCCACTGGTACCTATTGTTCTACTCACATTTGCATGTTTTCAAACTGCTAAGTTGGCGAAGCTGGGGCTGACAGCGGAAGCTCACGCCGCTCCCCGGATTTGAACCTGTGACCTTTTAGTCAACAAGCTCAGCAGCTCAGTGGTTTAACCCACTGCGCCAGCGGGGGTTCCCTCAGAATAAATATCCCTGTATTGTTGTAGGTTTTTTCAGGCTATATGGCCATGTTCTAGAGGCATTCTGTCCCGACGTTTCGCCTGCCTCTATGGCAAGCATCCTCAGAGGTAGTGAGGTCTGTTGGAACTAGGAAAGTGGGTTTATATATCTGTGGAAAGACCAGGGTGGGACAAAAGACTCTTGTCTGCTGGAGCTAGGTGTGAATGTTTCAACTGACCACCTTGATTAGCATTTGATAGCCTGGAAGTGCCTGGAGCAATCTTTTCTTGAGAGGTGATTAGATGTCCCTGGTTGTTTTCCCTCTGCTGTTTTGCTGTTTTCATTTTAGAGTTTTTTAATACTGGTAAAAAGGTAAAAGTAGTCCCCTGACATTAAGTCCAGTCATGTCTGACTCTGGGGTGTGGTGCTCATCTCCATTTCTAAGCCGAACAGCCAGCGTTGTCTGTAGACACCTCCAAGGTCATGTGGCCGATAGCCAGTATTAAAAAACACGAATCAAGGAACCTGAAAGGCACTGCAGACTACTTCAACCAGAGAAGTCAGCCATAGCAGAGCACCTGATGAACCAACCTGGACACAGCATTTTATTTGAGAACACAGAAATGCTGGACCACTCTCACAACCACCATGTCTGACTACACAGAGAAGCCATTGAAATCCACAAGCATGTGGACAATTTCAACAGAAAGGAGGAAACCATGAAAAGGAACAAAATCTGGCTACCAGTATTAAAAAAACAAAACTCTAAAATTACAACAGCACAACAACAGAGAGGAAACAAACAAGGACATCTAATCACCTCTCAACAAAAGTTTGCTCCAGGCACTGTCAGACCATTATATGCTAATCAAGGTGGTCAGTTGAAACATTCACACCTA
Source organism: Anolis sagrei (assembly GCF_037176765.1). Classification (NCBI taxonomy): domain Eukaryota; kingdom Metazoa; phylum Chordata; class Lepidosauria; order Squamata; family Anolidae; genus Anolis; species Anolis sagrei. The sequence goes on from NC_090021.1 coordinate 336,599,646, forward strand.
GCTCCAGCAGACAAGAGTCCTTTGTCCCACCCTGGTCTTTCCACAGATATATAAACCCTTTCCTAGTTCCAACAGACCTCACTACCTCTGAGGATGCTTGCCATAGATGCAGGCGAAACGTCAGGAGAGAATGCCTCTAGAACATGGCCATATAGCCCGAAAAAACCTAGAACAACCCAGTGATTCCGGCCGTGAAAGCCATGAAAGCCTTCAACAATACAATACAACAGTATAATATCCCTGTAGTTTAAACCAATATACCTGAAAATTCACAACATATCAAACAGAAAAAAATATGCAAGCATTCACACATTTACCTGTAGGGAGTGTCCTATGCATCCAAAATAATGTGAGCTCACCATTGCTGCAGTGATGCACAGGCCACATATCCAGCTGTGTCAGTGTCAAAGTTGTGGATAACTAGATCCGACTGGATCTAGGCCAGGATGCTGTCCACACTGCCAACGGATCCACCGCCAGCTGCCATCTTTCTCCCAAAAGCTTATTAGCAGTGTTGTTTTTCTGGTGAGGTCATTTGGGGCATTGAGCCCTGTGGCCAGGAATGCGAGATCTCTAGCAAACCTCTGGGACAGAGATGCTTCCTGCAGTGATGTCCAATCCGCAGGGCAGGCTATGTGAGTTCTCAAAGTGCTCCCAGCATTGCACCCAATATTCAACTAGGTGATTTCAATAATTATAGATATGGCCTAAGTTTAGGCTACTAACTTCATGCTCTGTGGGTGCATCTGCACTTTAGAGCAAATGCAGTTTGACAACACATTGACTGCTATGGCTCAATGCTACTGAACCATGAGAGTTCTAGCTTTATAAAGTCTTAAGCCTTCCTTGCCAGAGTGCTGTGACTCATAGCCCAACCCCCTGCCATGCAGGAAGAGCACAAAGTATCCCTGACAGATGGCCATCCAGCCTCTGTTCAAAAGCTTTCTCACCAAACTCCAAATTACAACATCTCATAGCATTGGACCGAGCTCTGAGGATCACCTGGGAAGGAATCCCACTGGAGCATTGCAGCACACCCAAATACCTGGGAGTCACCCTGGACTGTGCTCTTACCTACAAGAAGCACTGCCTGAACATCAAGCAAAAAGTGGGTGCTAGAAACAATATCATACGAAAGCTGACTGGCACAACCTGGGGATCACAACCAGACACAGTGAAGACATCTGCCCTTACGCTATGCTACTCTGCTGCTGAGTATGCATGCCCAGTGTGGAACACATCTCACCACACTAAAACAGTGGATGTGGCTCTTAATGCGACATGCTTCATTATCACGGGATGTCTGCGCCCTACACCACTGGAGAAATTACACTGCTTAGCCGATATTGCACCACCTGACATCCGCCGGGAAGTAGCTGCTAATAGTGAAAGGACCAAGGCAGTGACGTCTCCACCCCATCCCTTGCTTGGGTATCAGCCAGCACGTCAACGACTTAAATCAAGAAATAGTTTTCCAAGATCTACAGAGACACTCGCTGTAACACCTCAGCAAGCGAGAGTCCAAAAGTGGCAGGCTCAAACCCAGAACCTCAATCAATGGCTGATACCAGATGAGAGACTCCCCCTGGGCACACAGAAGACTGGGCAACTTGGAAAGTGTTGAACAGCTGCACTCTGGCACCACGAGATGCAGAGCCAACCTCAAGAAATGGGGCCACAAAGTGGAATCCTCGACATGTGAGTGTGGAGAAGAGCACACCACAGACCACCTACTGCAATGCACCCTGAGCCCTGTCACATGCACAATGGAGGACCTTCTTGCAGCAACACCAGAGGCACTCCAAGTGGCCAGATACTGGTCAAAGGACATTTAATCAACTGCCAAATTTGCAAAATTTGTGTTTTGTCTGTTTGTTTGTTTTGTTCTGTTAGAAATGGAATACAATTGTCTGGTTGCCCCCTGACACAATAAATAAATGATATTGGCCATTATGTGCCAAGAAGGGCAGGTGTTTCCCCCACCTTTTTGTGAGTTATCCAGGTCTTTTGCAAAGGAAATGTGCATCTTTTGTAAAGTTAGCGCATCTTTATTGCTCTCAAATGAAAGACCTGCCGCAGGTGAAGATGAAAACACATTTTCTAATTCAGATCTACACAGAAGTGAGATTTCTTTGCTGCGTACAACACAATATTTACCACTGGATTTCAAAATAGGGATCATTTTCCTTTGATTTTACCCATTGCTTCTTTTCAACATGATTGGACTGCCCTTCGTAGCATTTCCAGACAGCATAACCAAAAGAGAGGAATGTAGACATTGCAGTCCAACGATATCTTAAGTCTGTCATCATTTCCATTTCCAAATTAAAGATGAGAGGAGGCCAATATATATTTCATTTTGATTGCTTTTCTCTGTTTTCCTTCTCCGGGAACATCCGGCCGAAACCAGCTTTGGTCTCCCGAAGGAGCCATCCCTTGGGGAATCTTGCTGTCTTTACAATCCAAGTACCAGCTCCACCTGAGGGGCATCAGCTCCAGATCTGTCCATCATCCAGAGGGACTCAGAATTGCACAGAAGTCTTCAGAAAGCAACCAGAGACTTTTCTTCCTTTCTTTCAAAAGAAATCTCCAGGCGACTGTATATCCGCTAGCGAAAATGCATGAACATCTCTCTATATAAAAGTCAAAGTGTATATGTATGTATGTATGTGTGTGTGTGCGTGTGTGTGTGTGTGTAGGTAGGTAGGTATGTAGGTTAAAGCAATGGTATTCCCTGTAGTAACCTATAGATGTGAGAGCTGGACCATAAGGAAGGCTGAGCGAAGGAAGAGAGATGCTTTTGAACTGTGGTGTTGGAGGCAAATTCTGAGAGTGCCTTGGACTGCGAGAAGATCCAACCAGTCCATCCTCCAGGAAATAAAGCCTGACTGCTCATTGGAGGGAAGGATAGTCGAGGCCAAGATGAAGTACTTTGGCCACATCATGAGAAGACAGGAAAGCTTGGAGAAGACAATGATGCTGGGGGAAATGGAAGGAAAAAGGAAGAGGGGCCAACCAAGGGCAAGGTGGGTGGGTGGTATCCTTGAAATGACTGGCTTGACTCTGAAGGAGCTGGGGGTGGTGATGGTCAACAGGGAGCTCTGGCCTGGGCTGGTCCATGATGTCACGAAGAGCCAGAAACTGAATGGAGGAAACCATGAAGATGAACAAAGTCTGGCTACCAGTATTAAAAAACTCTAAAATTAAAACAGCAGAACAGCAGAGGGAAAACAATCAGGGACATCTAATCACCTCTCAACAAAAGATTGCTTCAGGCACTGCCAGGCTATCAAATGTTAATCAAGGTGGTCAGTTGAAACATTCACACCTAGCTCCAGCAGACAAGAGTCCTTTGTCCCACCCTGGTCTTTCCAGAGATATATAAACCCAAGTTCCTAGTTCCAACAGACCCAGGCCCGTAGCCAGGATTTCGATTCGGGGGGGGGGGGTGTTTGTTTCGAGGGGGGGCTGAGTCTGAGTGAAAGAGGGTCTACCCTAGCAAACCTTTTGTATCGTTACCCCAATACCCCCATGCATATGAGATATATTGAATGTGGTGATCAGATCATGATATGAATAAACATAACAGTTTAAATAATGCACCAGTAAGGCCTTTTCGCGAACCACCATGAGAATTTCGGGGGGGGGGGGGGGGGGCTGAAGCCCCTCAGGCGAAACGTCAGGAGAGAATGCCTCTAGAACATGGCCATATAGCCCGGAAAAACCTACAACAACCCAGCAACTGAATGAATAAACAACAACAAAAGGTACATAGGTAGGCTGGTTTGTACCATGACAGTTCCTATATGGCTTGATGAATCTAATCCATCATTAGAAATGAATGCAGTCATCGCTAATAGTCAACATGGATTGACCAAAAGCAAGTCATGCCAGGCTCATCTTATCTCTTTTTACGATAGAGTTACAAGCTGGGTAGATGCAGGGAAAGCCGTGGATGTAGCATACCTGGATTTCAGGAAGGCCTTCCTTCGACAAAGTCCCCCATGACCTTCTGGCAATGAAACTAGTCCAATGTGGGCTAGGCAAAACTACAGTGAGGTGGATCTGTAATTGGTTAAGCGAACGAACCCAGAGGGGGATTCTCCCCAATGCTTCCTCTTCATCCTGGAAAGAAGTGACAAGTGGAGTGCCACAAGCAGGGTTCCCTCCTGGGCCCCGGTCCTGCTTAGGATCTTGATCAATGGCTTAGATCAGTGGTTCTCAACCTGGGGTCCCCAGATGTTTTTGGCCTTCAACTCCCAGAAATCCAAACAGCTGATAAACTGGCTAGGATTTCTGGGAGTTGTAGGCCAAAAACATCTGGGGACCCCAGATTGAGAACCACTGGCTTAGATGAAGGGTGAGAAAGCATAATTATCAAGTTTGCAGACAGGACCAAATTGGGAGGGATAGCCAATACTCCAGAAGAAAGGAGCAGAATTCAAAACAATCTTAACAGATTAGAGAGATGAATGGCCAAAACTAACACAATGAAGTTCAACAGTGAAAAATGCAAGATACTCCAGTTAGGCAAAAAAGGACATTCTCTTTTGCTTCCGGAACATGGCCATGCAGCCCAGAAAACTCACAATAACCCAATACATAACTCTTTCATTCCCTTTCTTCTTTCTTTCTTTCTTTCTTTCTTTCTTTCTTCCCTCCTCCTCTTCTTCTTTCCAAGTGGCATTTCATATATAACACACTCTTTTGTGAATTGGCCAAGTGCTTTACAAGCTTTATTGTTTACCCTCACAACAACCCTGTGAGGTAGGTCATCATTACTCTATTCCCATTTCAAAAGGCAAGGAACTGATAGGGGACACACCAAATAATAATAATAATAATAATAATAAAAGGCTGAAATTCCATTATCAGTAATGGGATCTATTTCCGTGTCTCTCCCAGTCCAGCCTCCATCTTTTCCTCCCCTAAAAAATACACATCTCTTTTCCTCTATGCAGAATCCAATGTCAAATCTACAATGGTTAGAAGGTAGTACCTTTGCTATAACATTTCATATCCTTAACCCAATATTTAGAAGTGCCTTATTCTGGTTGTCTGGAGTCTGTTCACATATCAATGGGGCTCACAAATTCCTAAGTATGGAAGAATCCAGGAAAAGTCTGCCATTCTGCAGCTGAGCAGGGGGGGAAATCAGGTGCTATTCTTCATCACAGACTTATGTTTCCTAACTTTGCAAACTGTAAAAAAATAAAATGCAATCCTGGGTGCAGCTATACTGCAGAATTAATGCAGTGTGACGCCACTTGTAACTCCCATGGCTCAATATTATGTGATTGTGGGAGTTATAGTTTAATGTAGTTTAACATCCATAGGGATACCAAGGTGCTTATTGATAAAGCTATTGTCCTCCCAACCCTGCTATACATCTGCGAAACGTGGACTGTCTACAGACTTCAAATGCAACTCCTGTCCGAAAAATCCTGCAAATCTCTTGGGAAGACAAGCAGACAAATGTCACATGCTGGAAGAAGCAAAGACCACCGGCATTGAAGTGATGGTCTTCCACCATCAACTCCGCTGGACTGGCCACGTTGTCCGGATGCCCGACCACTGTCTCCCAAAGCAGTCGCTTTATTCCGAACTTAAGAATGGAAAACAGATTGTTGGAGGACAGGAAAAGAGATTTAAAGATGGGTTCAAATCCAACCTTAAAAACTCTGGCATAGACACTGAGAACTGGGAAGCCCTGGCCCTTGAGCGCTCCAGCTGGAGGTCAGCTGTGACCAGCAGTGCTGTAGAATTTGAAGAGGCACGAATGGAGGGCGGAAGAGAGAGATGTGCCAAGAGGAAGGCGCGTCAAGCTAACCCCGACCAGGACCGCCTTCAACCTGAAAACCAATGTCCTCACTGCAAGAGAAGATGCAGATCAAGAATAGGGCTCCACAGTCACCTACAGACCAACCACCGGTACACTGATCTTGGAAGACTCGGACAAAGAGGGATCACCAAAGTTTAATGAGACACCAGCAACACTCTTTGGCAGAGAAGGCTTGTAAAACTACAGCTCCCAGGATCCCATAGCATTGAATCATGGCAATTAAAGTGGTGTCAAACCGCATTAATTATACCATGTAGATCAGGCATGGGCAAAGTTGGTCCCTCCAGATGTTTTGGACTTCAACTCCCACCATTCCTAACAGCCTCAGGCCCTTTCCTTTTCCCCCTCAGCCGCTTAAGCGGCTGAGGGGGAAAAGGAAGGGGCCTGAGGCTGTTAGGAATGGTGGGAGTTGAAGTCCAAAACACCTGGAGGGACCAACTTTGCCCATGCCTGATGTAGATGAACCCAGTGTCGCATTTTCTTGCTTGTTGAATGGATTTGTCCCAAACGTCTTCCAATTGAGTCTACAGGTGAAACTACATGGTAGAACTAATGCAGTTTGTCACCACTTTAAAAGCTTTGGTTCAATGATATGGAAACTGGAGAATTGTAGCATCACAAGGTCTGTAGCCTTCTCTGTCACAAGAGTGATGATTCCACAACATTAAGCTATGGCTTAGTGTTGTTTAAAACTCAATTCATTCTATAGCGTACATGCAGTTGCAATGAAGCACATACAGACAAGAGCATTTTGGATACGCGCCATGGGGATTCAGGGAGATGCAATCCAAAAGTAGCATCCCCTACCTCTCCTCTGCATGTTGAAGATGCATTTGGATATTAGGAAGCACCTCCAGATGACAAAAGCTGTTCAATGGGGGAAGACACTACAGCAGCGTTTCTCAACCTGGGGGTCGGGACTCTTGGGAGGGGGTCGTGAGGGGATGTCAGAAGGGTCACCAAAGACCACCAGGTAACACAGTATTTTCTGTTGGTCATGGGGGTTCTGTGTGGGAAGTTTGGCCCAATTCTATCGTTGGAGGGGTTCAGAATGCTTTTTGATTGTAAGTGAACTTTAAATCCCACCAACTACAACTCCCAAATGTCAAGATTCTATTTTCCCCAAACTCCGCCAGTGTTCACACTTGTGCGTATTGAGTATTCATGCCAAGCTTGGTCCAGATCCATAATTGTTTGAGTCCACAGTGCTCTCTGGATGTTGGTGAACTACAACTTCCAAACTCAAGGTCAATGCCCACCAAACCCTTTCAGAATTAGTTGTGGGAGTCCTTTGTGCCAAGTTTGGTTCTATTCCATCGTTGGTAGGGTTCAGAATGCTCTCTGATTGTAGGTGAACTATAAATCCCAGCAAGTACAACTCCCAAATGACAAAATCATTTATTTATTTTTAGTGAAGGACATACTTTGGGTTGTTAGGTGCCTTGTGTCCAAATTTGGCATCAATTCGTCCAGTGGTTTTTGAGTTCTGTCAATCCCACAAACGAACATTACATTTTCATTTATATAGATTATGTCATGTTCTACCTCCAACTAAAAGAGATTCAGAGAGCAGAACAGGTGAATCGGCACAGTCGACGCTATCACTAGGCCAGACAAAACAGTTGCCTCAGGCAGCAGAAAATGGAGAGCAGCAAAAATGGGAGGCAAAGCTGCCTGGATCGTTACTTGCCTGCATGCCATATCCCAGCTTATTGCCAACGCGAAAGTTTCAATTACGGCTTCTATACATTGAACTGCGGTGGGAGGCGAAATGTCATTCAGCTCAAGAAGCAAAAAGCCCTGCTGATCCGATTAGAGACCTAGTGTTAAGCAGATGGATAACAGAATTTGGGATAAAGCTGTTCCCTTTTTTTGTAAGAGTGTATTGGCTCAGATTTGTTTCATACTAAAGTCCTTTCACACTACGCAAGGATAACACTATGGGCTCCATACCCTCCAATGGTCCACGTTTGGCAAGTATATATATCTGAGATGCATCTACATCGGGCATGGGCAAACTTGGGCCCTCTGGATGTTTTGGACTCCAACTCCCACCATTCCTAACAGCTTCAGGTCCCTTCCTTTTCCCCCTCAGCCACTTAAGCGGTTAGGAATGGTGGGAGTTGAAGTCCAAAATACCTGGAGGGCTCAAGTTTGCCCATGCCTGGTCTAGATGCTTCCTAAGAAGCTTTTCTCTACTTCTTGATCAAAGGACATTTAATCAACTACCAAGTTTGCAAAATTTGTGGGTTTTTTATCTGTTTGTTTGTTTTGTTCTGTTAGAAATGTAATACAATGGTCTGGTTGCGGATGACATGATAAATAAAATGCCTCCCGCCCGGACCCACAGCTGTTACAATACATTGCAACGTTGTGGCGCTAAATTCATAAATACAGTAATTACTACATAACGTTACTGTGTATTGAACTGCTTTTTCTTCCAATTTGTTGTAAAACATGTTTATGGTGCTTAATTTGCAAAATCATAATGTTATTTGAGGTTTAATAGGCTTTTCCTTTGTTGTTGTTCATTCGTTCAGTCGTCTCCGACTCTTCGTGACCTTATGGACCAGCCCACGCCAGAGCTCCCTGTCGGCCGTCACCACCCCCAGCTCCTTCAAGATCTCTCGTTCCTCTGCCTTTTCTAAACCCAGCTTGAACATCTGGCAACTCTCGCTCCATGTATTGCTGGAGTCTTCCTTGCAGGATCTTGAGCACTACCTTCCTGGCATGAGAAATAAGAGCCACTGTACGGAAGTTTGAGCAGCCTTTCGCATTTCCCTTTTTTGGTATGGGGATATAAGTTGATTTTTTCCAGTCTGATGGCCATTCTTGTGTTTTCCATATTTGCAGGCAAATGGCATGCATCACCTTGACAGCATCATTAAGGCTTTTCCTTAATCCCTCCTTATTATCCAACATTTTCGCTTATCCAGCGCTCTGCGGGCCCGTTTATGTTGAATAAGCGAGACTCTACTGTCTATCCAAAGTTGGGGGTCACTGGCTTAGAAGGAGAGAGGATTCATTTTGTCACTTCCTGAACCAGATCCCTTGCAAAACTCACACACACTGACTTCCGCACCAAATGTGACGTATAGCAAGGAAGACAGTTGTTATTTCCAGCCAGAAGAGCTGAGTAATAACCAAACAACGAACCTATTTGCACCCTGCAAAGCAGAACGAAACATATTCCTCATCCACACACATAAGCCTGCAGCCCTAGACTATGGCAATTGGTTATTTATCTGGCATAGCTAACATGCTTAGAAGGCCAAATTGGATGGAAAATACAAGAACACTATTTTGATTTAAATCAAAAGGCAGGTTTAAGGAACTGTCAGTTTTAAGAACATCAGCAAGCAAAACCTTGCCCTTTTGGACATCTTTTCCATGAAAACAAATGCACGCATATCCCCCTGAGGACCCATCCAGACACTATCTTTATCCCAGGAGCTTCCGCAACAAACAGGAGGATGGTCAGATGCCATTCCTTGTAAACACAGAAGCAATCACTACAAAAGGCAAAAAATGTGCAATTTCCAGATGCGGGAATATCATGGTTTTGAGCTCAATATGTGGATCTTCGCATGTCTGTATGTCCCTGCACTTGGAAATCATGGGATTTTTTAAATCTAGGCTTGTTCCTGGGTTTTAGGCATTTGTTCCTGATTGATTGCTTCCTAACAAGAAGGTGACACTTGAGTAGAAGGCAAAAACTTTGTTTGTGTGCCAGAAACTTCATGAAACGTGCGGAGGGCACATTTTCTCTGGCTGGGACAAAGTTGTGCCCCCCTAGTCAATGTTGTACATCTATTCACTATAAGAGGAAACAGGAACAGCCATGTATAACCCAGGAACAGCACCCTGTTGTTTGATGCCACAAGTACACAACTGAATCTGTCTGGACAGATGGCCAGGCAACCAGGTTCTAGAGTGTGTCAATAATGTCCCTGCACTTGGAAATCATGGGATTTTTTTTAAAATCTAGGTTTGTTCCTGGGCTTTAGGCATTTGTTCCTGATTGTTTGCTTCCTAACAAGAAGGTGACACTTGAGTAGAAGGCAAAAACTTTGTTTGTGTGCCAGAAACTTCATGAAACGTGCGGAGGCCACATTTTCTCTGGCTGGGACAAAGTTGTGCCCCCCTAGTCAATGTTGTACATCTATTCACTATAAGAGGAAACAGGAACAGCCATGTATAACCCAGGAACAGCACCCTGTTGTTTGATGCCACAAGTACACAACTGAATCTGTCTGGACAGATGGCCAGGCAACCAGGTTCTAGAGTGTGTCAATAATGTCCCTGCACTTGGAAATCATGGGATTTTTTTTAAAATCTAGGTTTGTTCCTGGGCTTTAGGCATTTGTTCCTGATTGTTTGCTTCCTAACAAGAAGGTGACACTTGAGTAGAAGGCAAAAACTTTGTTTGTGTGCCAGAAACTTCATGCAACATGTGGAAGGCACATTATCTCTGGCTGGGACAAAGTTGTGCCCCCCTAGTCAATGTTGTACATCCATTCACTATAATCAGGAACAACCATGTATAACCCAGGAACAGCACCCTGTTGTTTGATGTCACATGTACACAACCAAATCTGTCTGGACAGATGGCCAGACAGCCAGGATCTAAAGTGTCAATTATGGCAAAGTTCTGTTCCTGGCTTGAAAGTCTGTGTTCCTGTTTGATTGTGCAGTGCTGACTTGGGCAGAAGTGGTCCAACCCCATTAGGTTTGTTTGTGTGCCAGAAACTTCATGCAACATGTGGAGGGCACATTATCTCTGGCTGGGACAAAGTTGTGCCCCACCCCTAGTCAATGTTGTACATCTAGTCACTATAAGAGGAATCAGGAACAACCCAGAAACACAACCCTATTGTTTGATGCCACAAGTACACAACCAAATCTGTCTGGACAGATGGCCAGACAGCCAGGCTCTAAAGTGTCAACAATGACAAAGGTCTGTTCCTGGCTTGAAAGTGTTTGTTCCTGTTTGATTGTGCAGTGCTGACTTGGGCAGAAGTGGTCCAACCCCATTAGGTTTGTTTGTGTGGCAGATACTTCATGAACCATCTGGAGGTCAAATATGGAAAGTGTCAACAATGACAAAGGTCTGTTCCTGGCTTGAAAGTGTGTGTTCCTGTTTGATTGTGCAGTGCTGACTTGGGCAAAAGTGGTCCTACCCCATTAGGTTTGTTTGTGTGGCAGATACTTCATGAACCATCTGGAGGGCATACATGGCATTTTGCAATTATCCGTATATCCGAATCTCTGCATATCTGCATCTCGCGGTTTCTGGCAGAAGTCTCACTGCAGCCATCTTGGAAGCCTCTAAATCTAGCAACAAAGCATCAAGTCTGGACAACAGAGTCAGAAATCCCGGGACTAACAGGTCTCTATGTGGACCTCTTCTGAAGTCCCGGGATTTTTAAAACCTGTGATTTAGTGCTGTCTGGAAGCGCCCTGAGAAAGGTGCCAGTCTAGGACAAAACGACTAAGTAGGGGAAAGATCACACACTTCTTTACCCTTCTATCCTCTCTTTCTCTTTCCAAGCTACTTTAAAAAAAATGCATGGTCAAATTCAGCCCTAAGCGTAGTGTACTATACATATCGTTGCATCTGTTGATAGTATTCTATATAGCTACTACCATGCTGCGGAAATAGGCTGCTTCCAGTTGGCACTTCATTAATTAAACACAGCTGTTAATTTTAGACGCCGTGAACTCCCGCTCAGGTAATGCAACTCAAAAAAAAGAAAGAGCGAGCTTCTCAACGAGGAACAGAATGTATCTAGGCAGAAGACTTCCTTCCCCAATAACTGCAACAAGACCGGCGACAGCTTGATCGCTGTCGGCCAGAATGGAAAATTAATATTTGAAGGTCTATTATCCCTCACTTCAGCCTCTGTGCCACTGTATCCGTTGTCGACATTACCTCTGAATGACATGCGGCACATGACTATGAAGTTGTACTGCCACGGTATTGGGTGTATAGATATATATATATATTAAAAAATCAAATGTAGTTGTGTGTTACACTTGCGCTGCAGCATGCTCTTTTTCGGTGTGGGTGTCTTGTGTGTGAGTGTGTGGTTTTGTTCGGGGACAGGCTGTACAAACTGCCACTGCCGTGCGGGAATGTGGTTGGCAGCTGTGATGCAGCAGAAAAAGGCCTTCTCCCAACCCACCTCCCTTTGCAGGAAAAAAATATATAGAAAGAGAGAGACAGAAAGAGAGAGAGAGAGTCACTCGAGATCACGACGCCGCGGCGCTGCAGACTGATTCAAAATTCATCTTCGGAGCTGTCGGCTAAAAGCATCACCCGGTCTTGCATGCTGTTAAATTCCCTCTGCTGGTGGGAAAGAAAGAGAAAGAGAGAGAGAGAGAGAGAGAGAATGAGAACAGAAGACAAACAGAGAAAGAGAGAGGAGCAGGAGAAATAACATTAGATATAAGGAAAGGGGGAAAACATTTCTCTATTTTTGTATTGTTGAAGACTTTCATGGCTGGAATCACTGGGTTGTTGTGAGTTTTATTTATTTATTTACTATATTTATATACCATCCCTCTCAGCCTGCAGACGACTCGGGGCGGTTCACAGTCGGTACCAAGACCATGAAATACAATTAAAAACATTAAAATAATATAAAACCATAGCAGAGTCAATAACAAACATATATCTTTAGCGTCTCCTTGCTGAAAACATTGACACAATTCAAGGTGCTGGTTTTGACCTACAAAACCCTGTACGGTTCCGTTCCAGTGTATCTGTTTGAACGTATCTCCCGCTACATCCCACCCTGGAATTTCAGATCATCTGGGGAGGCCCTGCTCTCGACCCCACCACTATCACAAGTGAGGCTGGTGGGGACGAGGAGCAGGGCCTTCTCAGTGGTGGCCCCTCACCTGTGGAACTCACTCCTGGGGGAAATTAGGGAATCAACATCCCTCCTCTCCTTCAGGAGGAAGGTAAACACGTGGTTGTGGGACCAGGCCTTTGGGCAATCTGACAACTAGATATGGACAACCAGATGGATAGGACTGAAAGGACTGACAATTGTGGAATTGGAATTTGAACTATGAGATTGTGAAACGCTGACCGTCAATGAGGAGAAATGGTTTGTATTGGTTTTATTGCTTTTGCTGGTTTTATGGTTGTTTTTGCCTTACAATAATTATTGTTTTCTGTTATTTGATGTTATTGCTAGAATTGCTGTTTTCTGTTAATGGATGTTATTTTGTCTTATTGTTGTTATGTGATGTGGGCATCGAATTGTGCCTTGCTTTTGTAAGCCACCTTGAGTCCCCTCCGGGGTGAGAAGGACAGGGTAGAAGCAACCGAAATAAATAATAAATAAATTGACCAATCACATTGCCTAATCGTTCCATTTTCATATGTCAGTTACACTGTACTTGCAAACGTTTTCTCAAAAAACCTTGACTTTTCTCCAGAATGTTAAAAGGGAGGAGGCCGAGCTGATATCCTTAGGGAGGGCGTTCCATAGCCAAGGGGCCACCATTGAGAAGGTACCACTTATGCAGAGAGACAAATTTAACTAATTTACAATACCATAAAAATATCCAGCAACCATGCAAAGAATGAGGAAGTACTTCATCAGTGTCACAAATGGATGGTGAAGTGACAGCTCCCCTAGTGGCCAGAATACCCTCAAGCAAATCTGGAATGTATTGTCTAAGGCTTTCATGGCCAGAATCACTGGGTTGTTGTACGTTTTTTCAGGCTATATGGTCATGTTCTAGAGGCATTCTCTCCTGACGTTTCGCCTGCATCTATGGCAAGCATCCTCAGAGGTTGTGAGGTCTGTTGGAACTAGGAAAATTGGGTTTATAAGCTGGAATGTTACATTGCCTCGTGTCTGTCTATATATGTTGTGTGTCTACGGCATTGAATGTTTGCCATGTTTGTACATTGCAGTCTGCCCTGAGTCCCCTGTGGAGTGAGAAGGGAGGAATATAAATACTGTAAATAATAAATAAATTAGCCCAGGCATGGGCAAACTTCGACCCTCCAGATATTTTGGACTTCAATTCCCACAATTCCTAACAGCTTCGGGCCCTTCCCCCCCCCCCCCCCCCCCCCAGCTGCTTAGTGTGTTTGAGTGGAGTTAGGAGAGACTTTGGCTGGATCTACATTGCGCTTTATCCCAGGATCCGATCCCAGGTTTTCTGCTTTGCACTGGATTATATGAGTCTACACTGCCAGATAATCTGAGATCAGATCCTGTGATATAAGGCAGTGCAGATCCAGCCTTTAAGTGCCTGGGATGGATGGATTTAATGTGTTTTCTTCCCAGCATGACTGCCACACAGATCTCGGCAGACCAAAAATAGTGCTTTTTATGAGCCCCAACTGTTCCAAGGCTTTTTGGCAGGGGAGGAGGTTGGGCATCCTGACAACTGCGACAGCATCCTTGATACCTTTCGCTTGTGCCTCTTGAATCCGTTCCTGCGCCTGCGGTTCATGATCTTGATGCTGTAGAGCGCTCCCAGGATGAAAAGGGCTCCAGCGATACCAACTCCCACCGGGACCAGCATGCCAGACATGTAGCCTGCCTGCAAAACAGAGGAAGCGGCTGCAGGAATACTGAGTGAGCGGCTGGCACCGAGCCCATCTTCTGCCACTTTAAAGATCCTTCATTTTTGTAGCTTCGTTGTAATAGCTGGAGCATCAAGTGTCCCCCCAAATTAACTGGAAAATAGAGTTGGAAGTGACCCCTAGGGTTACCCAATCCAATTCCTTCTGCTGTGCAAAAAGACACAATCCAAGCCCTTCCGACAGATGGCCATCCAGCCTTTGTTTAGCAATCTTAACAGAAGGAGACATCACCACACTCCCAGGCAGTCATATCCCTAGTCTAGATTGTTGCAATCTTACCAAAACATACCCCACGTGGATACAGGGTCTTGAAATAAAGTGAAAACCCCCCTTACCTTATCTTTCAACTTTTCCATCCAGCTTCTCACTAGAAAATCAACAAAATGTGTGTTAGTCGCAAGCAGAATTCTTATTACAGCACTAAACCAAAATGACAAAGGCTGGCCCTACACTGCATTAGACCCTTATAAACCGTATTTGCTAAATTGCATTATATCAGTCCACACTGACCATACAATACAATTCCAAACAGCATTATTTGCATGTCACGGCGCAAGTAGCACCACCTATATGTAGAACTGTAAGTTGCAAGATTTGAACTGTTGTATCATGCCTGGTTTTGCCTTTTTACCCTGTAAATGTATAGTTGGATTGATTGGTTATTTATAGCTTTCAATCAATGTTGTTTGCACCAGTTAAATTGCTCCTCCTGCTCAATTGTTTGACCCCCACCTCTTCCTAGAGAGCAGGACAGTGTTTCCTTTTCTATTCCACCATCAAACTTTCTATCAGATGGACGTGAGAGAGAAACTTGGCTCTGAAGCCCTTGATTAAGTTACCTCTCAGCACCAATTCTGAGATTTTTACCCTTGAGACTTATGCTTCATGTTCAGATCAACCTGGACGATGTTGGGAAGTCTCAAGCGCCTTCAAACCGGTTCCTTTGGCACCAGAGGAAGGCCTTGTCCCTTCAGATATAGGCCATTGGAATTGGGGTTGTGATTATTCTGATATTCACAGCCATTGAGGAAAGAGGAAACTTGGAAAAGCTTCTCAGCTGCAAACTCTTTGGTCCCAAGACAAACAGAGACTATGATGTATATTTTCCTTCACCCCTTTGAAACTTCCAGCTTATTGCCTTAAAGGGATAACTCTTTGTGAACAATTAAACTTATTTTGAGTTATCTACAGTGTTTTGGTCCTTGGGAGTTCCAGTTTTCCTAAAGGGGGGCAAGAAGCAATCCCCTGGGGGAAAGATGTCACGTCCACGCCTCTTTCACTAAGAGTTATAGCCCCCAGGCGCGATGGCACAATGCAACCGTAGTTAATAAGCGATTTTGGTGTGTTGAAGGATGTTCAAAACTTGATGTTCAGAACTAGATGCATTCCATGATCTTTGTTACTGAAAACTATTAGAATCATAGAATCCTAGAGTTGGAAGAGACCTCATGGGCCATCCAGTCCAACCCCCTGCCAAGAAGTAGGAAAATTGTATTCAAAGCACCCCCGACAGATGACCATCCTGCCTGTTTAAAAGCCTCCAAAGAAGGAGCCTCCACCACACTCCGGGGCAGAGAGTTCCACTGCTGAACAGCTCTCACAGTGAGGAAGTTCTTCCTCATGTTCAGGTGGAATCTCCTTTCTTATAGTTTGAGGCCATTGTTCCACATCCTAGTCTCCAGGACAGGAGAAAACAAGCTTGCTCCCTCCTCCCTATGACTTCCCCTCACATACTTATACATGACTCCTCTCAGCTTTCTCTTCTTCAGGCTAAACATTCCCAGCTCTCTAAGCCACTCCTCATAGGGCTTGTTCTCCAGATCCTTGATCATTTTTGTTGATCTCCTCTGGACACATTCCAGCTTGTCAACATCTCCCTTCAATTGTGGTGCCCAGAATTGGACACACTGTGATTCCAGGTGTGGTCTAACCAAGGCAGGATAGAGGGGGAGCATGGTTTGAGGCAATGCCTGCTTATTTAGCAATCTTTTAAAGTATCAATAAAGAAAGATATAAGGGAAAGAAAGCAAGAAAGCTAAGAAGAGTCCACCCTGTTTAGTACTTGGATGGGAGAGTGACAATAAGGCAATATTTCAGAGGAAGGGACTGACAAAAAACAACTCTGAGGATTCCTTGCCTATGGAATCCAGGCTTCAGCAACACAGGCATGGTTGACAAAAAGACAGTACTTCCTTGAATTCAACACAGGTCCACTCACTGAGCATTCTGGAATCAGACAAAACATATTCCTTATTGATTTTTTTAGTAGTTTTGGAAAATCTATGCAGCAACAGCATATCACAACATTCCCAATGGCTAGAAAATGGATCCCATAAACATGGCAAATAATAATAATAATAATAATAATAATAATAATAATAATAATTTATACCCCACCACTATCTCCCCGATGGTGCCTAAAAAAGTGGGCGCTAGAAATAATATCATACAAAAGCTGACTGGCACAACCTGGGGATCACAACCAGATACAGTGAAGACATCTGCCCTTGCACTTTCTTTCTCTGCTGCTGAGTATGCATGCCCAGTGTGAAACACATCTCACCATGCTAAAACAGCCGTACTTGTGACGATGATGGTAGCAAAAGGAGGGCCTCCCTGGAAGATCTTAGGGTTCCATCAATCCTTTCTTGGCCACTAGTGTATTTCCAATCCAGTTCAATGCAGTTAATGTGTATTCTGAAACTGCCTTATATGGCAGTGTAGATGGGGGCCTAGTATAATACACTCTCAGAGTCATTCTCAGAATGGCTTCACGAGTGTGTCTGTATCCTAGCATTGTTTGCGGAAGTCCAATTGATAACAATATGACCCTCACACTTGCAGAACCAGTACCCATAGTTTCACATAACCACATCTGATATCTAGGATTTTTCTTTTCTTTTTTCCCCTGGAAGTTTCATGGTATGCTTCAACCAGAAGTTACTATAAGGTTAAATTGGAGGATCTAGTTAAATTATGTTCTGGGAGTTTTCTAGGACCTCCTTATTATAAAGTAATTAATTAATTTCAATAGGGTTTGCTATTATCCACTATTCTCCAGCAGATATGGGGGTTGTCCTGTCCTCGTGGTATCTAGCTTATCCTTGCAGTTCTATCTCATTTGCATGGTGGGATATCTCAGGCTTGACAGAGAACCAAAGGAGAGCCATGTTGGATCAGACCAAAGGTCTATCTGGTCCTATATTCTGCTCACATGGAGGTCAAGTACAACATGAATGCAACAGAACCCCTCCATCCCTTATTCCCAAAAACCAATCCGTAAAGGCTGGTTCTGGAGGCAATTACATAGCCATCAATGGCTGCAACCTTGCACTGAATGCAATACCCAAAGCAGCTTTCCCTCCAGCTTTCTTGCTATGATTAATACTGCTTTGCGCCTCCAGATGAGCTTGGAGTTACACAAGGTATCTTCTGTGTATCCTTGTTGGAGGAGAGGGGCAAGCTTGGAGTCTGATAAACTTGACCCCTCTTGAAACAATCACATCTCCTTGCCTTTCCTGGAGGAATCGGGAGGAGAGCAATTTCCCCTCCGCCTTATGTACTTTCACCTCTTTCTATTACTAATTGCCTCATTAGCCATTCCAAAATAAGACTGGAAGCCTCTTAATTACTTTGTTTGCAGCGCCTTCTTCCCTCCCCTCTCACCTCCTTCTCTCCATCAAGAAAAGTTGTTTTAAAAAAAGAAGAAGCAAATTAGGCAGGCAAATGGAATTTTGTGGGATCTTCAAAACCTTGTTGTGTGCCTTCAAGTCTTTCAGACTAATGGTGAACCTAAAGGGGGGCCTGTCAAAGGGGGTTCTGGGGCTGAGAGAGTGTGACTTGTGCAAGGTCACCCAATGAGTTTCCACAGCTAAGTGGGGATTTGAACCCAGTTTCCTTGTGCAATGCTCAATCCATAGTATCACACAATAATTGAGCATATTTTGGAACAGTCATACTTTTTTTATTACAGTTCCCACAATCCCCAGCCATGGGGATTATGGGAGTTGTGATCCAAAAGGATAACTTTACTGGGCTCTGTAGAGTCCCATATTTATCATCCCTTTACATCCTTGGAGTAACATGTGTCTGAAGACTTCTATACTTGCTACAACAACTAATAATGTATTGTCGAAGGCTTTCATGGCCGGAATCACTGGGTTGTTGTGGGTTTTTTTGGGCTATATGGCCATGGTCTAGAGGCATTCTCTCCTGATGTTTCGCCTGCATCTATGGCAAGCATCCTCAGAGGTAGTAAGGTCTGTTGGAACTAGGAAAATGGGTATATATATCTGTGAAATGACCAGGGTGAGACAAAGGACTCTTGTCTACTGGAGCTAGGTGGGAATGTTTCAACTGATCGCCTTGATTTGCATATAATGGCCTGACAGTGCCGTAAGGAAGGAAGGAAGGAAGGAAGGAAGGAAGGAAGGAAGGAAGGAAGGAAGGAAAAGAGAGTGGAAAAAGTGTGAGAGGGAAAGGGGGGAAGAAAAGAATGCAGGACTGAATATATCTCAGCTAACAAGCCTGAGGTTTGTTTTAGCAAGTGATGCCAAAGGCTCTCCTGTGCCTCCAAGTCATCCTAATAGTTGAAGGCTGCCTCCATCTGAAAAGAAAAGTGACCACTGACAAATGAGCTGCCTTGCAGACTTGGGAAAGCAATTAAAGCAGAAGGTTTTGGGAAGCAGGTTACAAAACATTTGCAACACTGGATACCCACAGTCTTGAAAGCAAGAGCAACCCATTAAAAGACCCTCCATTGGTGCATCTACACTACAGAATTAATGCAGTTTAATAGCCATGCAGTTTAACGGCGCTCCATGCAGTCATGCTGCCACATGACCTCAGAGACTTCTATGGACAACGCCAGCTCTTCAGCTTAGAGATGAGCACCATTCCCCAGAGTTGGACACGACTGGACTTAATGTCAAAGGGAAACCTTTACCTAATAGCCATGGCTTAATGCTATAGCATCATGGAGTTTGTAATTTGGTGAGGCACTAACACTCTTTGGCAAAGAAAACGAAACACCTTGTAAAACCACAGTTCCCATGATTCCATATCATTGAGTGGTGTCGAACCGCATTAATTCTACACAAACCCCATTGTGGCGCAGCTGGATGAGTTCGAAGCCAGCCCGGGTTGGAGTAGGTTTCCAACCAATTGTGTAGCCTGTTGTCGACCTTTGCAACCCGAAAGACAGTTGCATTTGTCAAGTAGGAAAATTAGGTACCACCTTAAAGTGTGGGGAGGCTAAATTAACTAATTTATGAGGCCATAAAGAAGACTCCAACAAAGCACTCCAGTGGGGAAGCATGCGGGGAATGCGGAAGTACTTCATCAGCGTCGCAGATGGACGATGAAATGTTTCAGTTATATATGCTGTTGCTCTTCTAAAGACATTTTCCAATATGAAAGCAGTCAACTGATTGAAGAATTCTGTGTGGATGCAATGTCTTTCTTCAAATTGCTTCATTTCATTGCAATCAGGTTCCTTATTAGTCAAAGCACAATTCAATGTGCTTTCCTTGGGGTTTTGAAAGACAGCACCAGTGTGGCTACATCTCCTTCCACATGAATTTTTAAAATGATTTTTAACTGACGAAGAAGCTCGTGAACTAGCAAGGTGTGCTTTGCACTCTTGGGCTGGCCCAGGAAAATGATCACCACAAGATGAATGTGTGGTTTTTCTTTAAGAGTGTGAAATAAATTGAGAAATTACTCTTCAAAGGCTGACATTTATGGGAAGACAGAAAGGTCTGCCATTTCTTACGTCACCATGCTCACACCGTTCACCTCACTTTTATTGTTCCAACCACAGAACATGGAAGTAATACCTTACAAGCATTTTACCTAGTAGCATAGCGTTGGAAGGGATCCCAAGGGCCATCCAGTCCAACCCGTTTTGCCACACAGGAAGACACAATCAAAGCACTCCCAACAGATGGCCATATGTTGGGAGACTCATTTCTTGCACCGATCTTTGTCCTAGAACTTTATCTTACGGTTGTTGATGTCCTTTGCCTACTGGTACTTACGGTCTTTTTACATGACGCAAGATCTGTTTCATACGTAACTCATAGGTGCCCAAAGGCAAAGGATCAGCCACAAGACTGTTTATGAAATTAGAAGCAACTGACTCCACTCATGTTTAATTTCTCCAGGCACATTTTTCTGTATGTGATGTTACACCCATCTGCAAGTCGTCTGTATCTTGTTCTCTGTGACAGTGGTGTGTCTTTTGGGGCATGTTTTGGGGACGCTATCAGGATTGCCCCATTTTTGTCTCTGAAGCAGTCAGCAAACACTGCAAGACCAGTCCAGAGTCAGTCTAATCATCAAGGGATAGGCAAGAGAGCAAACCATGAGTCCGTTACAAAAGTCCAAAGATAGCCTAAAACAAACTCAGTCCGAGGTAGACTCTGATATACAAAGCCAAACTCCTAGATACAGTCAATCACACATAAAGTCTAGAGGCCACAACTCCAACAAAAACATTGCCAGCAGCAGCCAACTGCTCCAAACCTCAGCTATTTATGCTGCTCTCACAACTGTTCCCAATTGCTGGTCCTTTTTTTCTGCCAAATGGCTGGACCTGCAAACTTGTATTCCTTCTCTCTGCAACTGCAACAGGGCTGGAATGCTTCACTCTTGCCTCCCAGCTCAGGGACCTGATCCTGCTCCTGATCTGTAGCCTGAGCAGCAGTGGGTTCTTCACTGTCCAGTTGAGGATACTGTTTCTTTTGATCTGAAGTGGTGGGTCCTTCACTACCCAGCTCAGTGGTTCCCACCCTTTTTTTGACCAGGGACCACTTGACCAGAGACCACCTTGACCAGGGACCACTTTGTCCAGGGACCACTTGATCAGGGACTACTTTGACCAGGGACTACTTTGACCAGGGACCACTTTGACCAGGGACCACTTGACAAGGGACTACTTTGACCAGGGACCACTTGACAAGGGGCCATTTTGACCAGGGACCACCTTGACCAGAGACCACTTTGACCAGGGATCACTTGACCAGGGGCCACTTGACCAGAGACCATGTTAACCAGGGACCACTTCATCAGGGATCACATTGACCAGGGACCACTTGATCAAGTGCCACTAGACTTTGACCAGGGACCACTTGACCCGGGACCATTTTGACCAGGGGCCACCTTGACCAGACACCACTTTGACCAGGGATCACTTGACCAAGGATCACTTGACCAGGGGCCACCTTGACCAGGGACTACTTGACCAGGGACCATGTTAACCAGGGATCACTTGATCAGGGACCACCTTGACCAGGGACCACCTTGACCAGGGGCCACTTTAACCAGGGACCATTTTGACCAGGGACCACTTTAACCAGGGACCACTTGATCAGGGACCATTTTGACCAGGGACCACTTTGACCAGGGATCATTTTGACCAGGGATCATTTTGACCAGAGACCACTTGACCAGGGACCACCTTGACCAGGGACCACCTTGACCAGGGACCATTTTGACCAGGGACCACTTTGACCAGGGACCACTTGATCAGGGACCACCTTGAACTAGCATCTGTAGAGAAACTAAAAATGAGTCATGAAATCTACTCCGTTTTAGGCCACTTTCACAATTTCCTCCTCTCTGTCAATCTGCCCAAAATTGGGGTGCTCAGAACTGTCAGGATCTTCTTCTAGGACACTGAAGTTATTTATAATTTAGTAGGGGAAAGTGTGAAGCCTGTCTCTCAAAATATCTTTGCAGTTATTCAAGGTTGACATTCCTTAAACAGACATAATGACACGGAGTAATAGGCAGAATAGCAAAAGCTTTCGGGGGCACCCATATATTCAAAACACTTTTTTTGTTTTGGGTTGCATCTACACTGCAGTACGGACGGAGTTTGACTCCTCTTGAACTGCCATGGCTCAATGCTATGGACTCATGGGAGTTGTAGTTTTGCAAGGTCTTTGGCTACCTCTACCCAAGAGTGGTCATAGAATCAAAGAATTGGAAGAGACCTCATGGGCCATCCAGTCCAACCCCCTGCCAAGAAGCAGGAATATTGCATTCAAATCACCCCTGACAGATGACCATCCAGCCTCTGCTGGTACTTTACAGATCTTGACAGATTAGAGAGATGGGCCAAAACTAACAAAATGAAGTTCAACGGTGACAAATGCAAGATACTCCACTTTGGCAGGAAAAACAAAATGCAAAGATACAGAATGGCAGACAACGAGGCCTGGCTCGAGAGCAGTATGTGTGAAAAAGATCTTGGGAGTCCTCATGGACAAGTTAAACATGAGCCAACAATGTGATGTGGCGGCAAAAAAAGCCAATGGGATTTTGGCCTGCATCAATAGGAGCATAGTGTCTAGATCTCAGGAAGTAATGCTACCCCTCTATCCCACTTTGGTTAGACCACACCTGGAATATTGTGTCCAATTCTGGGCACCACAATTCAAGAGAGAGATTGACAAGCTGGAATGTGTCCAGAGGAGGGTG
This sequence comes from Anolis sagrei, assembly GCF_037176765.1. Classification (NCBI taxonomy): domain Eukaryota; kingdom Metazoa; phylum Chordata; class Lepidosauria; order Squamata; family Anolidae; genus Anolis; species Anolis sagrei. Next base: position 336,622,586 of record NC_090021.1, read on the forward strand.
ACTAAAATGATCAAGGGTCTGGAGAACAAGCCCTATGAGGAGCGGCTTAAGGAGCTGGGCATATTTAGCCTGAAGAAGAGGAGGCTGAGAGGAGATATGATAGCCATGTATAAATATGTGAGAGGAAGCCACAGGGAGGAGGGAGCAAGCTTGTTTTCTGCTTCCTTGGAGACTAGGACGCAAGGGAACAATGGCTTCAAACTACAAGAGAGGAGATTCCATCTGAACACGAGGAAGAACTTCCTGACTGTGAGAGCTGTTCAGCAGTGGAACTCTCTCCCCCGGAGTGTGGTGGAGGCTCCTTCTTTGGAAGCATTTAAACAAAGGCTGGATGGCCATCTGTCAGGGGTGATTTGAATGCAATATTCCTGCTTCTTGGCAGAATGGGTAAGAGGTCTCTTCCAACTCTTTGATTCTACGATTCTATGATTTACCAAACTACAAATCCCTATTTCTTTAAAGAGCTTTTTTACCTTACTGCCTTTTAATTACCTTCAATAAAAGGATTGTTTTCCATCCAACGGTATGGTGTTTAAAGTCAGAGGACTTTTCCTGTCCTGGAGTGCAACAGAATTCTTCCCCAATTATTTATATGACTTCTTGGGTTTCTTGCCTCTGAATTCCAACTTGCTCTGAGTTGTTTTATGACATGTATCTCCACGGTGCATCATTCTATCATTTTAGCTGTGGCTGCGGAAACATCTAAGGCAAGCGCTAATAATTTCTCCCCGCCGCTAATCACAGCGGCACTTTAAGTACGTTGGCGACTTCTTACCCAAGCAATTAGCAGCTAAACTGCAGTGAATGGCTCCTTTGGTGACATCTCCCTGGCAAAGCCCAGGAAACGTGACCTTGCATTCACAATCGTCCATGTCAGTTCAAAGGAAACATCCCTTCACAGTTCAGCAGTTCCAGATAGTTAATATAGAATATGCGCTGCTTCCCTTACAAGGTATTTAAGCACAACGGAAACTATTTTAGGCAAAAGACAGGGAAGGATTTCTGCCAAAAGGGACAGAGAGGAAAGATATGTATTTGCAATGCTGTAAAGGGAAAGGTAATATAATAATATGTTGTGCAAAGGAGACAGGGGTGAGAAAGGGTATTCTACACTATAGAATTCATGCAGTTTTACATCACTTTTACTCCCATGGCTCACTACTATGGAATCATGGGAGCTGTAGTTTTTCAAGGTCTTTAGCCTTGTCTGCCAAAGAGTGCTGGTGCCTCACCAAACTGCAACTCCCAACATTCCACAGCCTTGAGGTTTTGCATTTAAATTGGTGCCAAACCACATTCATTCCACAGTATAGATGCACCTAAAGATCGTTCCCTGCCCCAGATGGACAATCCAGGTCCATCCCAGACAAACATAGAAATCATAGATTTCCTAGTGGTCTCCCATCCAAGTACTAACCAAGCCTGGCCCTTCTTAGCTTCATACTTCAGGCAGAATCTGGCCAAAAGAAAAAAAGCATTATCATTTGAAGAATCATAAGAGATTGCCAGGGTCATCTCGTCCAACGCTTTGGAAAGGAGTTTCCAGAAATGGGAGTAGTCACTGGAAAGGCCCTATTATAGAATTATAGTATTGGAAGAGACTACGCAAAGCCATCTAGTCCATGTTGGAAATAGCAACCTTATTCAAGCCTCCACTAGTTATTTGTTTGTATATAATTCATATTGTTTACTGTATTGTATATGTTTATTGGTATGCAATTTTCCTTAACTCTATGTTGTGGGAGGGGCTGCAGACCCTGTGACTAGAATCATAGAATCATAGAATCAAAGAGTTGGAAGAGACCTCATGGGCCATCCAGTCCAACCCCCTGCCAAGAAGCAGGAATATTGCATTCAAATCACCCCTGGGACTGTTCAGATCTCAGACTCCATTTTAGAAACAGTATGCTTTCAGAATTCAGTAGAAACAGAATGCTTTAGAGACTCTATTAGACTCTCAGAACAGAGATATGCTTTAGACTTTGGACTGTTACAAATCTAAGAAAGATGCCCTATGTTATCTACACAGGGAAACTACTTCATATCCTATCTGTAACTGGATTGCTATGCAATGTTGTGGCACAGCTGGTTGGGAGTCAGCTGCATTAAAATCACTACTGACTGAGAGGTCATGAGTTCGAGGCCAGCCCGGGTTGGAGTGAGCTTCTGACCATTTGTCTAGCTTGCTGTCGACCTTTGCAGCCCAAAAGACAGTTGCATCTGTCAAGTTGGAAAGTTAGGTACCGCTTATGCGGGGAGGCAAATTTAACTAATTTACGATGCTCTAAAACTCTCCAACAGCTTGCAAAAGAATGAGGAAGTACTCCATTGGTGTCACAAGTGGATGGTGAAGCGACAGCTCCCCCGGTGGCCGGAATTAAAAAAGCATACCCTCATGAAGCTGGAAAGTTAAATAACCTGTGTGTCTGTCTATATATGTTGTGTGTCTATGGCATTTATTTATTTATTTATTTATTTATTTATTTATTTATTTGCTGCATTTGTTAACCGCCGCTCTCAGCCCTAGGGCGACTCGCGGCGGTGTACAACATATAAAAGCATAAATTCACAATAAACTACAACAACAAAAAACAACATATCACTAGTACACTATCATCTAATTACACAAATAATCCGCTTCGTCTTATCATAGATTCATAACCAATCTCGTAGTCTATATTCCGTTCCAGTTGTCATTGAATGTTTGCCATGTATATTATTTATTTATTTATTTACTGTACTTGTAGACCGCCGTTCTCAGCCCTAGGGCGACTCACGGCGGTGTACAACATATAAAAACAAATTGTTGTTGTTCATTCGTTCAGTCGTCTCCGACTCTTCGTGACCTCATGGACCAGCCCACGCCAGAGCTCCCTGTCGGCCGTCACCACCCCCAGCTCCTTCAAGGTCAGTCCAGTCACTTCAAGGATGCCATCCATCCATCTTGCCCTTGGTCGGCCCCTCTTCCTTTTGCCTTCCACTTTCCCCAGCATCATTCCCTTCTCTAGGCTTTGCTGTCTCCTCATGATATGGCCAAAGTACTTCAACTTTGTCTCTAGTATCCTTCCTTCCAGTGAGCAGCCGGGCTTTATTTCCTGGAGGATGGATTGGTTGGATCTTCTCGCAGTCCAAGGCACTCTCAGCACTTTCCTCCAGCACCACAGCTCAAAAGCATCGATCTTCCTTCGCTCAGCCTTCCCTAAGGTCCAGCTCTCACATCCGTAGGTGACTACAGGGAATACCATGGCTTTGACTAGGCGGATCTTGGTTGCCAGTCTGATGTCTCTACTCTTTACTATTTTATCGAGACTGGACATTGCTCTCCTCCCAAGAAGTAAGCGTCTTCTGATTTCCTGGCCACAGTCTGCATCTGCAGTAATCTTTGCACCTAGAAATACAAAGTCTGTCACGGCCTCCACGTTTTCTCCCTCTATTTCCCAGTTGTCAATCATTCTTGTTGCCATAATCTTGGTTTTTTTGACGTTCAGCTGCAACCCGGCTTTTGCGCTTTCTTCTTTCACCTTGATTAGAAGGCTCCTCAGCTCCTCCTCGCTTTCGGCCATCAGAGTGGTGTCATCTGCATATCTGAGGTTGTTAATGTTTCTTCCAGCAATTTTCACCCCAGCTTTGCATTCATCCAGCCCCGCACATCGCATGATGTGTTCTGCATACAAGTTAAAAAGGTTGGGTGAGAGTATGCAGCCTTGCCGTACGCCTTTCCCAATCTTGAACCAGTCTGTTGTTCCGTGGTCAGTTCTGACTGTTGCTACTTGGTCCTTGTACAGATTCCTCAGGAGAGAGACAAGGTGGCTTGGTATGCCCATCCCACCAAGAACTTGCCACAATTTATTATGATCCACACAGTCAAAGGCTTTAGAATAGTCAATGAAGCAGAAGTAGATGTTTTTCTGAAACTCCCTGCCTTTCTCCATTATCCAGCGGATATTGGCAATCTGGTCTCTCGTTCCTCTGCCTTTTCTAAACCCAGCTCCAGCGCCACAACAAGGCGGTGACCCTTTGCTGGAGAAAAAAAAACAAATTACAATATAGGAAATATCACAACAACAATAACAACATCACTATCAATAATACAATTACACTAAATCATTCGCGACGTCTCATCATAGAATCACAATGTATATGGATGTTGTGATCTGCCCTGAGTCCCTGTTGAAACTAGGACAGTGGGTTTATCTATCTGTGGAATGACTGGGGTGGGGCAAAGAGCTCTTCTCTGCTGGAGCTAGGTGTGGATGTTTCAACTGACCACCTTGATTAACATTTGAAGGCCTGGCTGAGCCTGGGAGAATCTTTTGTTGAGAGGTGTTAAACTGTGCTTGGTTGTTTCCCCTCTGCTGTTTTGCTGTTGTAATTTTTGAGTTTTTTAATACTGGTAGCCAGATTTTGTTCATTTTCATGGTCTCCTCCTTTCTGTTGAAATTGTCCACATGCTTGTGGATTTCAATGGCTTCTCTGTGTAGTCTGACATGGTGGTTGTTGGTGTGGTCCAGCATTTCTGTGTTCTCAAATAATATGCTGTGTCCAGGCTGGTTCATCAGGTGCTCTGCTATGGCTGATTTCTCTGGTTGAAGTAGTCTGCAGTGCCTTTCATATTCCTTGATTCGTGTTTGGGCAATGCTGCTGCATTTGGGGGTCCCTCTGTAGACTTCTCCACAGCTGCATGGTACACGGTAGACTCCTGCAGAAGTGAGAGGATCCCTCTTGTCCTTTGCTGAACGGAGCATTTGTTGGATTTTCTTGGTGGGTCTGTAGATAGTTTGTATGTTGTATTTCCTCATCAGCTTCCCTCTGCGGTCAGTGGTTCCCTTGATGTCTGGCAAGAACACTTTTCCTCGGAGTGGATCTTCATCTTGACTCTCGTGGCTTGTTCTCGGTGGTCTTGCAGCTCTTCTGATGTCTGAGGTGGAGTATCCATTGGCCTGGAGAGCCCAGTTGAGGTGGTTCAGTTCATCTTGGAGGAAGTGGGGTTTGCAGATTCTTTTTGCACGGTCTGCCAAGGCTTTAATGGTGCTTCTTTTTTGACTTGGGTGATGGTTGGAGTTTTTATGTAGATATCTATCTCTGTGTGTGGGTTTTCTGTAGACGGTGTGACCCGGTGCTATATATGTTTTGTGGTTTTTTGGGGGTTTTTTGCATTGGCATATCTTTGTTCCTAACAATTCAGAGAGAGATATAGGTATATCAGTCTAACCACTGAGAAACCTAATTGCCTTGCATGAATACTAGTGGATATTTACCACTAAGGAGAAGGTTGACTCAAGCAAGTTTTTAACTCTTCTCAGGAAGATCATAATTTACAAAAGATTAGGATCTCTAACAAGTTAATGCCTTTCCAAAAGATTCCTGGTTTTCCCAAATGGGTTTAAATAGCAATTTTCCAGAAGGTTATGGAGATTTCCATTTTGCAAAAGTCCAACCCCATTCTGCCATGCAGAAAGACACAATCAAAGCCCTCCCAACAGACAGCCATTTGGCCTCTGTTTTAAAACAGCAAGGAAGCCTGTTGTTGTGGCTGAGCTAATTTCTGACTATAAGGACGATGGGATTCAGATTCCTGTTGGGTTTCAGCTTCCTGGCTCTTTGTCTGTGCCTCAAATCTCTGAGCCTGCTTCCGAGGCTCTCACAGACAGTGCAGTGTCAATACAGCTGTTTTCACCAGAAAGGAATTTTAATGAAGGAGATAGCGAGCAGGTGCCTTCCCACGATGATACTGAAAGTGTAGATAGTGACTTGACCCGGGAAGCTCGCCTTGATCTCCGGGTCAGGCAAGCAGATGCTTTTATGATGCTGAGAGCCTAATGTTTTGATGTTAGAAAGGTATTTAGGCCTCCTAGAAACTCTGTGAAAGCGTCAGTTCAACGTAGCTTACTAGCCTGAAAGCTTCATGGAATAATCTTAGCCTGGAAAGCAGTATGCTTGGGATTTCTTGCATGGTGATTCATGGGGCAATTGTTTCATTGCCTGTACCTGGGACTCTGATTTGAACTTTGCCAATAGGATTATGTCTCCTGTTTTTGCCTGAAGATCTTTGGAACTATATTCTGCTTTTAACCTTAATCTTTGGAATTTTGCAATGCTTATTCTTTATTTTTACTTGGATTTTCTCCTCAATAAACTATAAAACTACAGCTCTTGTGTGGTGTTGTTTGGCAGCAAGGTGAAGCTTACTCTGAGTTGCAACACCTGTGGTGGTGCAATGACTGAAAGAGAATCCCCCTGAAGATCTTGAGTCTGGCAGGTCTGTATTGGGAAAGATGGTCTAGAATAGTCTGGACCAACGCTGTATAAGGTTCTAGAGGTCACTTTGAGTTATTACAGTGCAACTGAGTTATATTATGTCTACGTCTGGCTACATTCATTTTGAATTCACTGACGTTTCCAAACAGTCTCCAAGGGCAGCCCTGTGTGCAGTACATTGCAGTTTCCAAGCAGCCTGTCATCGAGACATATGTCTATGGCATATCCATAGTTGATTTCACCAAACAATGTCTGCAGATGAATAAATCTTCTCAAAGCTGGCAGCAAAACCTTGAAGACTCTTACGAGGTAAAAAGGAAACAATTATTTTGGAGTTTCCTTGTTTCCACTTCTCAATCCAGACCGAGTTTTTATTCTTTTTCCTTTATTTATGATGAATTGAGAGCCTGAGAAATCTCCCTGGTAACATCCTCCGTGGAGATTAATGCTGCTTTTCAAGGTTTGGGGAGAGTACCGTTGCCTCAAGCTGTTAGAATCTTATTGGAAACAGAGCGAGAGAGCAGCTACTCAATCTCTCCAACTATCATTTTCTAATGGAGGCCCCCTCTCTCTGCTTCCAGAGTAAAATTAAGATGTATGTGTTTACGAAAAGGAAGTGTTTTGATTTGTCTTGTCCTCAAGAAGACCTTTCCCCCTCCAGTTTCCCCAAAAGAAAGAAAAAAACATGATGGATGCATCCACACTGAAGTTATAGTAGTTTGACACCACTTTAAGGGCTGTATTTGCAACCTAAGGAATCCCAAGACTTGTAGTTTTGCAGACTTTAGCCTTCTCTGCCAAAGAGAGCCGGTGCCAAATGAAATTACAAGTCCCAGGATGGCACTATGGCAGATAAAGGTGCATTTTTAGGGAGTGAGAAAAAAGAAAGAAGAGACACAGAGGAAAGGTGCATTGCTTTTGGGGTGAGAGAGGGGAAAGAAGGGACCCCTCTTCATATTCAGGACTATTATTGGGGGGGGGGGGTGTTTGAGAGAGAAGAAGCAAGTTGTGTTTTTTGTTTTGTAAATTCTCTTTCCCAAGCCTTTGGGGAAACTATAGTGTCTGGCTTTACACAGGGGCTGTCTGTACACCTTCTGATAAGATCAAGACCCTTAGCAGACAGAGGCACTTTAGCCAAGGTGAAAAGATAACCAAAATGAGTTTACTGCAAACAAGATGAATAAAGGATTAACTCCACCTGGGACTATCATAAGGTAACTGCCAAAACCTATAGATAGATGACTGAACCTCAGCACACTGAAAGCCAAAACCAAGGTTACAATAACATCTGGTATAGAACTCCAATATGCTGATGACAATGTCATCTGTGCGCATTCAGAAAAAGATCTACAAGCCACTCTAAACACCTTTGCAGAAGCATACGAGAAGCTCGGCCTGTCATTAAACATCGAGAAAACCAAAGTGCTCTTCCAGCAGTCACCAGCCATCCCCTCTCCAATGCCAGAAATACAGCTTAATGCTGTATCATTAGAAAATTTTGACCATTTCCGCTCTCTTGGCAGCCACCTTTCCACCAAGTCAACACTGACACTGAAATACAACACCGCCTGAGCTCTGTGAGTGCAGCTTTTTTCCAAATGAAGCAGAGTGTTTGCGGACCGGGACATCTGTAGGGATACCGAGGTGCTTGTTTATAAAGCTATTGTCCTCCCAACCCTGCTATACACCTGCAAGACGTGGACTGTCTACAGACATCACATGCAACTTCTGGAACAATTCTATCAGTGCTGCCTCCGGAAAATCCTGCAAATTTCTTGGGAAGACAAGCGGACATGCTGGAAGAAACAAAGACCACCAGCATTGAAGCGATGGTCGGGCATCTGGACACTGGACCGGCCATGTTGTCCAGATGCCCGACCACCATCTCCCAAAGCAGTTGCTCTACTCTGAACTTAAGAACGGAAAAGGGAATGTTGGTGGGCAGGAAAAGAGATTGAAAGATGGGCTCAAAGCCAACCTTAAAAACTCTGGCATAGACACAGAGAACTGGGACATCCTGGCCCTTGAGTGCTCCAGTTGGAGGTCAGCTGTGACCGGCAGTGCTATAGAATTTGAAGAAACATGAATGGATGGTGAAAGAGAGAAATGTACAAAGAAGAAGGCGTGTCAAGCCAACCCCGACTGGGACCGCCTTCCACCTGGAAACCAATGCCCTCACTTCAGGAGAACATGCAGATGAAGAATACGGCTCCACAGTCACCTACAGACCCACCAGCACACTGATCCTGGAAGACTATCCTACTCGGTCAATGAGGGGTTGCCTAAGTAAGTAAACAGTACAAGGAATGAATAGGGAATATGTTCAATTGGCAGTGCGAGAAATGAATAAGGAATATGTGCTATTGGTTTTGGAGCACAATTTTAGATTACATGATTTTAATGTTTATACTAAAATGTTTTAATTTTATGTCTTCATGTCTAAATGGTTGTTTATGTTTCATGTTTAATATTGTTAATGGTTTTAATTCAAAGTTATATGTTATTGTCTAGATATTACGCTTTGGTTTTCACGTGTATGTTTGGCATACAGGGGTGAGAAAAGCAGTATAGAAATGCAGGAAATAAATAATAATAAATAGCCTTCCTTTGAGGCTGAGAAAATGTTACTTGCCCAAGGTCACCTAATGGGTTTAATAGTTGAGCAGGGATCAAAACCCTGGTCCTAAAGGATGTGCCATTAATTTTGAACAGCTAAGAGTATCCATTGCTGTAATATTATTCATACCAATAATACAATCAGAGCAAAGATCACAACTCCCAACACCCTGCCCTCATATTCTAATGGTATTGCTGCTCTGAACTGTAAGCCAGACGCAAGGCATCCATTGAAGCTCCAGAGCAGCTTCCCTCCAACCTTCAACCTTTCAATAAATGACATCAAAATAAAGGGGATGTGGGTCATTTCAGGAGAGAAACGACAACAGGAAAGCTGTACAATCATTTCCTTTCTAGCCATCTTTCCAGCCACAAACCTATGTGCAAAAATGACCAAAAGAAAGAGATATTTATAGAGAGATTTGCCTGCCACTAGCACTATTTCGCTGAAATTCCCAGACCTCCAAGGACTTTTTTCATCTAACAAAATGAAGGTTGCAGAGAAAGGACCCAAGTGATTACATGCCAAGTTTTCTCTGAGACAAAACATCCTGGATTATAAAGGTCAGAGACTTTGCCTTCAGAAGGTGAACTTTGTCATTAAACTCCAGCGGGCATCCACAACTCCCCTTTTAATCAAATATCCTTTTGTGACGTACATTGATGCAAATCTCATTTGCTTCTTTTCTAACACAGAGACTGAGAAGGGACTTTGGAGCAAAGATGCTCATAGATACAGGATACGAGGGTTGAATGAAAAGTAATGCCTCCACCTTCGTAACTCCTCAGCAGATGGCAGTACTGGTATGCGGCAGGTACTGGCTTTTTCAGTAGACTCTCCTCTACAGTTCCATTTTAGCAGGAAGCCTTAGCATTGAATGGTTGTGTTGTTAAAGTGTGAACTACAGAACCCTGCGCAGACGAATGGTCAATGCGACTTAAGCATTGTTTTGGTGGAATCTCTTTCTTGCAGCTTGAATCATTCCTCTGCATCCTAGTCTCTGGAACAGCAGAAAACAAGCTTGTTCCCTCCTCAATGTGACATCCTTTCAAATATTTAAACATGGCAGTCCTGTCCCTTTTTCATCTACTCTTGTCCAGACTAAACATACCAAGTCTCCTAAGCCATTCTTCATAGGGATTCATTGCTTCCAGACCTTTGAGCACTTTGACTGCCCTTCTCTGAACACCTTGGATGCTTCTGCCAACCTAGCTGTTTGAAAACATGCAAGAGTGAGTAGATCAATAGGTACCGCTTCTGCGGGAAGGTAACAGCGCTCCATACCGGCCACATGAGCTTTGAGGTGTCTATGGACAACGCCAGCTCTTCGGCTTAGAAATGGAGATGAGCACCAACCAGGGGCGGCTCAACCCATTACGCAAAGTAAGCATTTGCAGTATAGTTGATTTTGCCCAAGGGTGCTCTTGAGGCACTCTTGGGGGAAAATAGACCTTGCCATATGCAAGTTGTAGTTACTGGGATGTATAGTTCACCTACAATCAAAGAGCATTCTGAACTCCACTAATGATGGAATTGAACCAAATATGGCACACAGAACTCCCACGACGAACAGAAAATATATATCAGTGATTGGTTGGGGGGGGGGGGGGGACGACACCAAAATACTGTTTGCTTACAGTTGAAAATTACGTGGGCCGCCTCTGGCACCAACCCACAGAATCAGACACAACTAAACTTAATGTCAGGAAACTTTTACCTTTACTATAGATCCATATAACCCAGTTCAAAGCAGATAATGTGGATTATTTGCTTCGATCATCTGGATTATATGGCACCGTAGATCCAGCCTGATATCCAGTCTACCTAACAGGTGTTTGCTCAGATCCATTAAAGCTCAAGTCCTCTTATATACACCGGTTTCCTAAAATGAGGCCCCTTATATATCATTTCTAGATCAGTGTTTCCTTTTGGAATGTTTTGGAGGGAGCAATATTTTCAAGCCATGAATGATGGAGTACAAAGGCATAACACTGTACTCCCATTTGATTCCTGACAATATTGGATGAATTTCTTCTTTGGGGTCGGAGGGGGAGTGGAGGTTACAAAATACTACCCTGAAAAGTCAATTGACCAGCAACCCTATATATAAGGTAAAAGGTAAAGGTTGTCCCCTAACATTAAGTCCAGTTGTGTCTGACTCTGGGGTGCTCATCTCCAGTTCTAAGCCGAAGAGTTGGCGTTGTCCGTAGACACCTCCAAGGTCATTTAGCCGGCATGACTGCATAGAGCGCCGTTACCTTCCTGCCTATTGATCTACTCATACACATGCACAGAGAGAGGCACATACACTGCTACAGAGAGTGGATTTTGCTTACCAAGTCCTTGGTTCTGCTGTTCCCACTCGATTGCACTCGGCACCTGGTAAGAGACTCCGGAGAGTTCTCCTACCGGGTTCTCCAGCTCTTCCAAAGGTTCCTGCGAAGTCTCCCCAGGAACTGTGAAACTGGACAAGTCAGCATCTCCATCCAAAACTTCATCCATGGAGTTCAGGTCTCTGTCATCATCATTATCTTCTTCCTCCTCGTCATCCTCGTCCTCATCTGGTTCCTCTTCATCCTCCTCCTCTTCCTCCTCCTCTTCCTCCTCTTCCTCTAGACAATCAGGAAAGAACAGCAAGATGACATTCCAGAGCAAATAGTTTTCACGTTTCAGCATAACCAGAGCTGTGTTTGCAAACCTTATTATTCCTCCTCCCTGTTTTATCCAAGCAACAATCCTATGAAGTAGACTTAGAGCAAAACCAACAGGATCAAAAATGGAAGATCTTTTTGGTGACTTGGAAAAACCCCATCCAAAAACGAAAATAGGGATGCATTTGCACTGTGGAATTAATGCAATTTGGCACTGCTTTACCTGCCATGGCTGAATGCTATGGTGTTCTGGGAGTTGTAGTTTTGCAAAAAACCCAATATCTTTTTCACTCGAGAGCAGTATGTGTGAAAAAGATCTTAAAGTCCTCGTGGACAAGTTAAACATGAGCCAACAATGTGATGCGATGGCAAAATAAGCTAATGGAATTTTGTCCTGCATCAATAGGAGTCTAGTGTCTAGATCCAGGGAAGTCATGCTCAAGCTGAAAAGTGTTCAGAGGAGTGTGACTCTAAGGATAAAGGGTCTGGAGAACAAGCCCTATGAGGAACGGCTTAAAGAGCTGTGCATGTTTAGCCTGAAGAAGAGAAGGCTAAGTGGAGATATGATAGCCATGTATAAATATGTCCATTTTCTGCCAAGGCTTTTAAAGCAGGCATGGGCCAACTTGGGCCCTCCAGGTGTTTTGGACTTCAACTCCCACAATTCCTGACAGTGAAATACTTTTAATGCTGTTGGATTTTTTGTTGATGATTTAAAATGGTTTTCTCATAGATCTCCAAAACCAAACTACTCCCTGCATGCATGCATTCTTCCACCATGTGATGTATCACAATGTCTCTAGCAACTGGGAACCAAACCAGATCCAATAACAAAGGTTAATTTACCACTTGGGTTTCAGGGGCTTACAAAAGATCTGGGCAGATATTCTTTGCCAGTCTTCATGTAAAGTTGGAGAGGTGTCAAAACATCTGGAATCTTCAAGGATCAGAGGCATAAAAAATTTACGGCTACACTTCAGTTAATGAAGGAAACATGTTCCTGGATGTTACTTCGTCACCAAAAAATTGGTGCCAGAGGCAGAATGAACTTGGAAAGAATGCAGACGGAGGGTTTTTTGTACAAGGACAAAAGGATATATACAGATGACAGAAGATATAGATCATGTATGGGCAAACTTGGGCCCTCCGGGTGTTTTGGACTTCAACTCCCACAATTCCTAACAGCCTACCGGCTGTTAGGAATTATGAGAGTTATTTATTTATTTATTATTTATTTATTTGCTTCATTTTTATACCGCATTTTTCAGCCCTTAACAGGCGACTCAATGCGGTTTACAGTGCAATTAAAACACAACAATGCAACAACAGGATCGACAACGTCGATCCACAACAATTAACAATCAGACAGGACAAATCAACAAACAACATATATAATGCCTCAATTGAAATCAGATCCGTTCTCATAGTCGTTGTGCCGTTCCTATGTTCCATTTACCGTCTTCCTTAATTAGTTGCATCGCTTAGCCAAACGCTTGTTCGTAAAGCCAGGTCTTGACCATTCTCCGAAATGTCAGCAATGAAGGTGCCTGTCTGATGTCTGCCGGCAAGGCATTCCATAGCCGAGGGGCCACCACTGAGAAGGCCCTGTCTCTCGTCCCCGCCAAGCGCGCCTGTGACGCAGGCGGGATCGAGAGCAGGGCCTCCCCAAACGATCTTAATGTTCTAGTCGGTTCATAGGTGGAGATGCGTTCGGAGAGGTAAGCGGGACCAGAACCATTTAGGGCTTTATAGGCTAAAGCCAGCACCTTGAATTGTGCCCGGTAGCGGATTGGCAGCCAGTGGAGCTGGCTCAGCAGTGGAGTGGTGTGCTCCCTGAGTGCCGCTCCCGTTAGCAACCTGGCTGCCGAGCGCTGGACCATCTGAAGCTTCTGGGCAGTCTTCAAGGGCAACCCCACGTAGAGCGTGTTGCAGTAATCAATCCGGGATGTAACCAGAGCGTGGACCACCATGGCCAAATCAGACTTCCCAAGGTACGGGCGCAGCTGGCGCACAAGTTTGAGTTGTGCAAATGCTCCCCTGGACACCACCGAAACCTGGGGTTCCAAGTTGAAGTCCAAAACACCCGGAGGGCCCAAGTTTGCCCATGCCTGATATAGATGATAGATAGATAGATATAGATATAAACAGAGAGAATGACCGGGTTGTGGTGCAGCTAGCTAGTAGTCAGCTGCATTAAATCACTACTGACCAAAAGGTCCTGTATTTTAAGCCAGCCCAGGTCAGAGTAAGCTCCCAACCATTAATACTCTAGCTTGCTGTTGACCTATGCAGCCTGAAAGATAGTTGAATCTGTAAAGTAGGAAATTTAGGTATCGCTTTATGTGGGGAAGGTAATGTTTTACTGATTTTATTGTTTATGGAATTTTAAGGATGCTTATAGGCTTTTAACTGTTTATATTATGTATTGTCGAAGGCTTTCATGGCCAAAATCACTGGGTTGTTGTAGGTTTTTTCGGGCTATATGGCCATGGTCTAGAGGCATTCTCTCCTGACGTTTCGCCTGCATCTATGGCAAGCATCCTCAGAGGTAGTGAGGTCTGTTGGAACTAGGGAAAAGGGTTTATGTATCTGTGGAATGACCAGGGTGGGACAAAGGACTCCTGTCTGCTGGAGCTAAGTGTGAATGTTTCAACTGACCACCTTGATTAGCATATAATGGTCTGATAGTGCCTAGAACAAACTTATGTTGAGAGATGTCAAACAAGCACTTCTAATCACCTCTCAACAAAAGTTTGCTCTAGGCATTGTCAGACCATTATATGCTAATCAAGGTGGTCAGTTGAAACATTCACACCTAGCTGCAGCAGACAAGAGTCCTTTGTCTCACCCTAGTCATTCCACAGATATATAAACCCTTTTTCCTAGTTCCAACAGAACTCACTACCTCTGAGGATGCTTGCCATAGATGCAGGTGAAACGTCAGGAGAGAATGCCTCTAGACCATGGCCATATAGCCTGAAAAAATCTACAACAACCCACTGTTTATATTATTGTGGCATTGAACTCTGCCAGTTTTGTAAACCGCCCTGAGTCACCCTTGGGCTTAGAAGGGCAGTATAGAAATATAGTAAATAAATAAATAAATAATTCAACTAATTTACGACACCATAAAACCTTCCAGCAGCATGCAAAAGAATGAGGAAGTACTCCATCAAAAGACGCAGCATCACAAGTGGATGGTGAAGTGGCAGCTCCCCCTGTGGCCGGAATCAAGCATACCCTCATGAAGCATGAAAGCTGGAATATTAAATTGCCTCTGTGTCTATCTATATATGTTGTATGTCTAAAGAGCATTGAATGTTTGCCATGTATATGTGCATTGTAATCCGCCCTGAGTCCCCTGCAGAATGAGGATGGAATATAAATATTGTAAATAAATAATAAATAAGATATAGAATCATAGAATCAAAGGGTTGGAAGAGACCTCATGGGCCATCCAGTCCAACCCCATTCTGCCAAGAAGCAGGAATATTGCATTCAAATCACCCCTGACAAATGGCCATCCAGCCTCTGTTTAAAAGCTTCCAAAGAAGGAGCCTCCACCACACTCCGGAGCAGAGAGTTCCACTGCTGAATGGATCTCACAGTCAGGAAGTTCTTCCTCGTGTTCAGATGGAATCTCTCTTGTAATTTGAAGCCATTGTTCCATTGCGTCCTAGTCTCCAAGGAAGCAGAAAACAAGCTTGCTCCCTCCTCCCTGTGGCTTCCTCTCACATATTTATACATGGCTATCATATCTCCTCTCAGCCTTCTCTTCTTCAGGCTAAACATGCCCAGCTCCTTAAGCCGCTCCTCATAGGGCTTGTTCTCCAGACTCTTGATCATTTTAGTCGCTCTCCTCTGGACACATTCCAGCTTGTCAACATCTCTCTTGAATTGTGGCGCCCAGAATTGGACACAATATTCCAGGTGTGGTCTAACCAAAGCGGAATAGAGGGGTAGCATTACTTCCCTAGATCTAGACTCTATGCTCCTACTGATGCAGGCCAAAATCCCATTGGCTTTTTTTGCCGCCACATCACATTGTTGGCTCATGTTTAACTTGTTGTCCACGAGGACTCCAAGATCTTTTTCACACTTCCTGCTCTCGAGCCAGGCATCGTCCCCCATTCTGTATCTTTGCATTTCGTTTTTTCTGCTAAAGTGGAGTATCTTGCATTTGTCACGGTTGAACTTCATTGTGTTAGTTTTGGCCAACCATCTCTCTAATCTGTCAAGATCGTTTTGAATCCTGCTCCTGTCCTCTGGAGTATTGGCTATCCCTCCCAATTTGATGTCATCTGCAAACTTGATGATCATGCCTTCTAGCCCTTCATCTAAGTCATTAATAAATATCCTGAGCAGGACCGGGCCCAGGATGGAACCCTGCTTGTGGGACTCCACTCGTCACTTCTTTCCAGGATGAAGAGGAAGCATTGGTCAGAATCACCCTCTGGGTTCATCCATTTAACCAATTACAGATCCACCTCACCGTAGTTTTGCCTAGCCCACATTGGACTAGTATTGGACTATATGATATAATAGAAGATACAGATGACAGATAGTCTCTTGTGCATTAAATTTTCCATGAAAAAATGCATTTGGGTGTGTGTGTTTTTCACTCCATATCATGGGATTGAGCACATTGCTTCAAAAGGAGAAAGGTAGCACCTTGGATAGCGTCAGCACAGTTCTATCCAAACCTTGCTTCACCTTTCCAACCCAAAAGATATAAAGGTTGGCTATAATTGGCAGATGGGTCTGTTTACAAAAGGTATCTCATCTCTCTCTTTCTCCAGCTATTATGTGTCACTATAATAATGGTGCCAGGGCTTGCCTTATGCCCTTATGTGGCGCTACCAGTTAAATAATTGCTCAGCACTTGAAAGAGAAGGAAACACTGCCATCTATCCGAAACTAGGAGGGAGTTCGCCTTTTGAGAAAGTTAGGGGAGGAAAACAGTCAGACCTCACTACCTCTGAGGATGCTTGCCATAGATGCAGGCGAAACGAATGCAGGAGAAAAAACAAGGAGAGAAAGTCTATATGAGAAGTTAAATTCACTGGATTTCACAATAAGCTAAATCTAAGTTGTTGTAGATTTTTCAGGCTGTATGGCCATGTTTCAGAAGCATTCACTCCTGAAGTTTTGCCTGCATCTATGGCAGGCATCCTCAGAGGTTGTGAGGTCTGTTGGAAACTAGGACTTCAACTCCCACAATTCCTAAGAGCCTCAGGCCTTTCCTCCCCCACCCCCACCCCCGCCCACCCCACCCGCTTAACTAGGAAAATAGGGTTTATATATCTGTGGAATGACATCCAGGGTGGGAGAAAGAACTCTTGTCTGCCTGACTGTGAGAGCCGTTCAGCAGTGGAACTCTCTGCCCCGGAGTGCGGTGGAGGCTCATTCTTTGGAAGCTTTTAAACAGGGGCTGGATGGCCATCTGTCAGGGGTGATTTGAATGCAATATTCCTGCTTCTTGGCAGGGGTTTGGACTGGATGGCCCATGAGGTCTCTTCCAACTCTTTGATTCTATGATTCTATGAGGTAGGTGTGAATGCTACAATTGATTAGCACTGAATGGCCTAGCAGTTTCAAGGTCTGGCTTCTTACTGCCTGGAGGAATCCTTTGTTGGGAGGTGATTATCTGGCCCTGATTGTTTCTTGTTCTATGCAATTCATTTGCGATTATTATGTATTTTTGCTTTCAGCTGCAAACCTGCCTTTGCATTTTCTTCTGTGGTTCAAAGTCTGCCACCTTGATTAGCATTGAATGGCCTAGCAGTTTCAAGGTCTGGCTTCTTACAGCCTGGGGGAATCCTTTGTTGGGAGGTGATTAGCTGGCCCTGATTGTTTCTTGTTCTATGACAGTGGTTCTCAATCTGTGGGTCCCCAGATGTTTTGGCCTCCAACTCCCAGAAATCCTAACAGCTAGTAAACTGTCTGGAGCTTCTGGGAGTTGTAGGCCAAAACATCTGGGGACCCACAGGTTGAGAACCACTGTTCTATGCAAATTGTTTGCAGTTATCATGTATTTTTGTTTTCAGCTGCAAACCTGCCTTTGCATTTTCTTCTGCAGTTCAAAGTCTGCCACATTGATTAGCATTGAATGACATAGCAGTTTCAAGGTCTGGCTTCTTACTGCCTGGGGGAATCCTTTGTTGGGAGGTGATTAGCTGGCCTTCATTGTTTCTTGTTCTATGCAAACTATTTGCGGTTATTACATATTTTTGTTTTCAGCTGCAAACCTGCCTTTGCATTTTATTCTGTGGTTCAAAGTCCGCCACCTTGTTTAGCATTGAATGGCCTAGCAGTTTCAAGGTCTGGTTTCTTACTGCCTGGAGGAATTATTTTTTGGGAGGTGATTAGCTGGCCCTGGTTGTTTCTTGTTCTATGCAAATTGTTTGTGGTTATTACATATTTTTGTTTTCAGCTGCAAACCTGCCTTTGCATTTTCTTCTGTGGTTCAAAGTCTGCCATCTTGATTAACATTGAATGGCATAGCAGTTTCAAGGTCTGGCTTCTTACTGCCTGGAGGAATCCTTTGTTGGCAGGTGATTAGCTGGCCCAGATTGTTTCTTGTTCTATGACAGTGGTTCTCAACCTGTGGGTCCCCAGATGGTTTGGCCTCCAACTCCCAGAAATCCTAACAGCTGCTAAACTGGCTGGAGCTTCTGGGAGTTGTAGGCCAAAACACCTGGGGACCCACAGGTTGAGAACCACTGTTCTATGAAATTGTTTGCGGTTATTATGTATTTTTGTTTTCAGCTGCAAACCTGCCACTGCATTTTCTTCTGTGGTACAAAGTCCTTGATAGTTCTGGCTAGCAATATGGTGTCATCAGCAAATCTCAGGGTGTTCAAAATGCATTCATTCTGAAGTGTTGATGCTCTTTCCTCTGAGTCTAATTCTGCTGTACTTATGATGTTTTTTGTCATACCAATTAAAGAGATAGGATGATGAAATGAGCCCTGCCAGATCCCCTTGTGAACTGGAAGCCATTCATTATTATTATTATTATTATTATTATTATTATTATGAGGAGGAGGAGGAGGAGCCCCCAATGGCGCAATGGGTTAAACCCCTGTGCTGGCAGGACTGAAGACCAACAGGTCGCAGGTTCAAATCCGGGGAGAGGCGGATGAGCTCCCTCCATCAGCTCCAGCTCCTCATGCAGGGACATGAGAGAAGCCTCCCACAAGGATGATAAAAACATCAAATCATCCGGGCGTCCCCTGGGCAACGTCCTTGCAGACGGCCAATTCTCTCTCACCAGAAGCGACTTGCAGTTTCTCAAGTCGCTCCTGACATGACCAAAAATAAATTATTATTATGAGTTTTTCAGCATGCCCAGGGCCATCTGGGCAGCACAATTCAAGAGAGATATTGACAAACTGGAATGTGTCCAGAGGAGGGCGACTAAAATGATCAAGGGTCTGGAGAACAAGCCCTATGAGGAGCGGCTTAGGGAACTGGGCATGTTTAGCCTGAAGAAGAGAAGGCTGAGAGGAGATATGATAGCCATGTATAAATATGTAAGAGGAAGCCACAGGGAGGAGGGAGCAAGCTTGTTTTCTGCTTCCCTGGAGACTAGGACGCAATGGAACAATGGCTTCAAACTACAAGAGAGGAGATTCCATCTGAACATTAGGAAGAACTTCCTGACTGTGAGAGCTATTTAGCAGTGGAACTCTCTGCCCCAGAGTGTGGTGGAGGCTCCTTCTTTGGAAGCTTTTAAGCAGAGGCTGGATGGCCATCTGTCAGGGGTGATTTGAATGCAATATTCCTGCTTCTTGGCAGGGGGTTGGACTGGATGGACCATGAGGTCTCTTCCAACTCTTTGATTCTATGATTCTATCTTAACTCCACTTACTCAATCACTTTGCCCTTGCAATGTTTCTCTCCCCATCTTCACCTCACTGCAGACTTATTTTATTTGTTGTTGGCTTTTTTTTTACTGCCAGAGATGGGGAGATGTGGTGATAATAGTTTTTCTCCCTCATTTGCCAATTTATCTTGGCAACTAGTGTGAGGCACTCTGAATCATGATTGCAATGGGATGCTTGGATTTACTGGCCTCCTTCAGGCAACAAAATGTCTTGGGATAAACCTGGCACCTTAGCAGAGCCAATTACAGAGCTTGGCAAAATTGTGGCTCCAATCTCTGGAGGAATCCGTACCTAAGAAGCAGTTTGGTTCTGCGAGATTGCAGGAATAGCAGAGACTAAATGCTGCATTCTGCCTCTCCTGCAGCTTGTACCAAGGTGCTTGTCTATAAAGCTATTGTCCTCCCAACCCTGCTCTATGCCTACGAAACGTGGACTGTCTACAGACGTCACATGCAACTCCTGGAACGATTCCATCAGCGCTGCCTCTGGAAAATCCTGCAATTCTCTTGGGAAGACAAGCGGACAAACGTCAGCGTGCTGGAAGAAGCAAAGACCACCAGCATTGAAGCGATAGTCCTCTGCCATCAACTCTGCTGGGCCGGCCACGTTGTCCAGATGCCTGACCATCGTCTCCCAAAGCAGTTGCTCTACTCTGAACTTAAGAATGGAAAATGGAATGTTGGTGGACAGGAAAAGAGATTTAAAGATGGCCTCAAAGCCAACCTTAAAATCTCTGGCATAGACACTGAGAACTGGAAGCTCTGGCCCTTGAGCACTCCAGCTGGAGCTCAGCTGTGACCAGCAGTGCTGCAGAATTCAAGGAGGCACGAGTGGAGGGTGAAAGAGATAAACGTGCCAGGAGGAAGGTGCGTAAAGCCAACCCCGACTGGGACCGCCTTCTACCTGGAAATCAATGTCTTCACTGTGGGAGAAGATGCGGGTCAAGAATAGGGCTCCACAGCCACCTACGAATCCACAAGGAAACCCATCATGGAAAACCACCTTACTCGTCCAATGAGGGATCGCCTAAGTAAGTCCCACCAGATGACCTTTCATTGACTCCAGGTGGCTCTCATGTCAAGATCCGGCATCAAGGAGCTGAAATGTAACTTTATACTCCTAGATTACAGTACGTGACTGTTATGTATCCATGACTTGCAACACTGCACAACTAGATCTGCAAACAAATATTAAATGCATAATTGCAATGTGATATTTTTCATCGTATGAGTACAAACTTTTAAAAGGGAACTTTCACACTTGCATAAGTCAATAAGGATGCCTGCATGAATTTTAATCATAGAGTTGGAAGAGACGACCCTCCCCCCAAGGTCATCCAGTCCAACCCCCAGCAATGGAAGAATACACAACCAAACCACTCCTGACAGATGGCCATTCAGCCTCTGAATCCAGAGAACGAGACTCACTAGACTCCCAGGCAGCAGCATATTATTATTATTACTATTATTACTATTATTATTATATTCCATAATTGATCAGCTGTTACCATCAAAGCGTTCTTTCTAATGTTTATGTGGAGTCTCCTTTTCTGCAATTGTATCCATGGCTCTGTATCTTGGTTTCCCATGCAGCAGAAAACAAAATCCTCAACCTCTGAAGATGCTTGCCATATATGCAGGTGAAACATCAGGAGAGAATGCTTCTAGAGCATGGCCATATAGCCCAAAAAACCTACAACAACCCAAAAAACAAAAACATTCCCTACTCAAATATTTAAACCTGGCTCTCATGTCCTCTCTGAGCCTTTCATCTGCAGGCTAAACAGACCCAACTCCCTAAGCCACTCCTCAGAGGGATTCATGACTTCCAGACCTTGGATCATTTTAATTGCTCTTCTCCTGACCATGTCCTTCTTGAACTGTGGTACCCACAACTGGACACAGTGTTATTCCAGGTAAGCTCTGACCAAAGTAGAAGAGACTGGGATTATGATACCTTTCAATCCAGACACTAGATTCATATGGATGCAGCTTAGAATCATGTTGGCTTTTAAGCTACTGCATCACACTGTAAACTTGTGCTCACCTTGTGGTCTACTGTCTTGTGGTCTACTACCCGAACGTATCTCCTGCTACAAACCATCACGAAGTTTAAGATCTTCAGGAGAGGCCCTGCTCTCGATCCTACCTCTATCGCAAACACGGTTTATGAGAGACAGGGCCTCCTCAGCAGTGGTCCCCCGCCTATGGAACACCCTCCCTAGAGATATCAGATCCCACCACTGTCACAAACACTGTTGATGGGGATGAGAGACAGGGCCTTCTCAGTAGTGGCACCCCGCCTATGGAACACCCTCCCTAGAGATATCAGATCCCACCACTATCACAAACACTGTTGATGGGGATGAGAGACAGGGCCTTCTCAGCAGTGTCTCCCGCCTATGGAACGCCATCCTTAGAGATATCAGATCCCAGCACTATCACAAACACTGTTGATGGGGATGAGAGACAGGGCCTTCTCAGCAGTGGCCCCCGCCTATGGAATGCCCTCCTTAGAGATATCAGATCCCAGCACTATCGCAAATACTGTTGATGGGGATGAGAAACAGGGTCTTCTCGGCAGTGGCCCCCCACCTATGGAACGCCCTCCCTAGAGCTATCAGATCCCACAACTATCACAAACACTGTTGATGGGGATGACAGACAGGGCCTTCTCAGCAGCGGCCCCCGCCTATGGAACGCCATCCTTAGAGATATCAGATCCCAGCACTATCACAAACACTGTTGATGGGGATGAGAGACGGCCTTCTCAGCAGTGGCCCCCGCCTATGGAACGCCCTCCCTAGAGATATTAGATCCCACCACTATCGCAAACACGGTTGATGGGGATGAGAGACAGGGCCTCCTCAGCAATGGCCCCCCGCCTATGGAATGCCCTCCCTAGAGACATCAGATTGGCCACTTCCCTATTGTCTTTTAGAAGGAAAATCAAGAGCTGATGATGGGACCAAGCGTTTGATCAGTGAGCAGCAAGTGGAAGAAGATCACACAACTTATGGCAATGAATGGACCCAGACTGGTTTTTGGATTTAGATTTTAATGGATGTGTCTTAATTAATTGTTTTAATTGTTGTTTTAATTTTTAATATTTTAATTGTACTGTGGTTGTTTTTATGATGCTAGCATCATATAATGCTTTTATTAGGCCGCCCTGAGTCCCCTTCGGAGGGAGAAAGGCGGGGTATAAATATAGGAAATTAATAGAATCATAGAGTCAAAGAATCAAAGGGTTGGAAGAGACCTCATGGGCCATCCAGTCCAACCCCATTCTGCCAAGAAGCAGGAATATTGCATTCAAATCACCCCTGACAGATGGCCATCCAGCCTCTGTTTAAAAGCTTCCAAAGAAGGAGCCTCCACCACACTCCAGGGCAGAGAGTTCCACTGCTGAACGGCTCTCACAGTCAGGAAGTTCTTCCTAATGTTCAGATGGAATCTCCTCTCTTGTAGTTTGAAGCCATTGTTCCCCGTCCTAGTCTCCAAGGAAGCAGAAAACAAGCTTGCTCCCTCCTCCCTGTGGCTTCCTCTCACGTATTTATACATAGCTATCATATCTCCTCTCAGCCTTCTCTTATTCAGGCTAAACATGCCCAGCTCCTTAAGCTGCTCCTCATAGGGCTTGTTCTCCAGACCCTTGATCATTTTAGTCACCCTTCTCATGACACATTCCAGCTTGTCAATATCTCTCTTCAATTGTGGTGCCCAGAATTGGACACAATATTCCAGGTGTGGTCTAACCAAAGCGGAATAGAGCGTGGGGAGCATGACTTCCCTAGATCTAGACACTATGCTCCTATAAATAAATAAGTCTCCTAAGATCCCTTTCACATGGTCTCTTTTCAAGCCATGTGTCACCCATCTAAGATCTGTGCGTGCCATTTTTGTCAGCTAAGTATAATATCATACATTTCTCCCTGCTGAAATTAGTTTGGTTAGTCCAAAAGGGAAAGGAACAATCCAAGGTCCTGAACATACTTTAATATTTCTGTCTAAACCCAGTAAAGACGCTCTGCCCCAGGGACATCGGAGTAACCAGATGCCAACTTTACGGAGTTGCCTGGAGATGCCAGTCCTTAGAGGCCCGTTGGCATGCTAATTATAACAACCCAGGAGGCTTTACTATCTGTCTCGGCTGATACACCAGCTGCGTCCCTTCCTGGATTTGAAGGGCCTAAAGATGGTGGAACATGCACTGGTCACTTCAAGCTTGGTCTTCTGCAATGTGCTCTACATTTAGCTATTTTGTACTCTAATTAATGAAAAATGCAGCTACCAGATTGGTCTCAGGGACACCCAGACATCACAACCTCTGAGGATGCTTGCCATAGATGCAGGTGAAACGTCAGGAGAGAATGCCTCTAGACCATGGCCATATAGCCCGAAAAAACCTACAACAACCCTTTGATTAAAAACTTTTTTAATCTCTAAGATACTTACAAGGAAGAAGTGGAGAGGAGAGACTGAAGAAAGAAGAAAGAAATTTCAGGTGACATAACCTTAACTTAGTATATGTCAGAGGAAACATGGGAATAATCTATTCACTCCTATTTCTCACACCTTTTTTCTTTTTTAAATTTTATTTTCTTGTTGTCTATTCTTTCCCTTTCATTGGGTGGTCGTTGATCTTTAATTATTATTTTAAACTCGCTATGCACTATATTTTATCTTAGATAAATAAGTTATGAAATAACTTGCTAATGTACCCCCCATTTTATCCCATAATAAAATATTATTGAGGGGAAAAAATAAACCAGCAAGGAAAAGGCTAAGGTTGTAACCTCAAAAATCCAAAATTCAAGGACGAAGAACAAGTGGCTCTCCAAATATTGTTAGATTCCAGTTCACATCATATCATCCACAACACACGCATCTCACTGGGTGGCATTGTGCTTGGATAAGAGATGGCTAAAGATGCACCTACACTGTTGAACTGATGCAATTTGATGCCATTTTAACTGCTGTGGCACAATGCTATGGAATTATGGGAGTTGTAGTTTTACAAGTGTGAGGAAGCCGTGTAATAATCAATATCAACTTAGGAGCTGGATACTACCATGGATAAAAGCCCAATAGAAAACAAGAAAAAGAAAGATGAAGGAGGTAAATTACCTACCAACCTGCTTAAACTGAAAGAGGAGTTTAGCCTAAGAGATGCATGGAGGACCCATAACAAAAAAGGGAGGGACTATACATTCTTTTCGGAAAGGCACAAAAGGTGGACCAGAATCGATATGGTCTGGGTCACAAAGACGCTAGTAGGGAGAATCAATAAGATTAAGATCTTACCACGGTATCTTTCGGATCACTGCCCGATGGAAATAGCCATTAATCACAAGAAAGAAAGGAAAACATGGAGACTAAATGAGTATTTGTTAAGATCGGAGGAAGAAATAAGGAAGAACTCGGAGATACTAACAGAATTTTTTAAAATCAACGACACTGACAATATGGCAAAAGAAATCATATGGGACACTAGTAAGGCCTATATGCGAGGGGTCTTCATACAACAAAACAGCAGAAAATACAAGCAGAAAAAACAGAAGGAACTAGATATTAACAACAGAATAGAGGAACTTGAGAAAGAACTCAAAAGACACCCAAAGAATGAAAAAACCAAATTAGAGCTGCAACTGCTGAACAAACAAAAAGAAAGTATGGAGCTGGAACAAATGGCAAGAAATTTAGTCTTCCTAAAACAAGACCACTTTCAAAATGAGAACAAGGCAGGAAAGTGGCTTTCCAAGAGAATTAAGAAGAAAAAATGTAAACAGAATATAGCACAAATTGAAGAAGGAAACAAGATCTATACAAAAGACGAGGAGATAGCGGCCCAGTTCCATAAGTTCTATAAGAAACTATATAGGAAAGATCCGATAAGCAGGGAAAAAATTAATGAATATTTGGGCAAACAAAAAATAACAAGACTATCGGAATCCCAGAGAGAAACCCTAAATAAAGAGATCACGACAGAAGAACTAGAAGGGGCAATAAAGAGACTCAAGGCAGGAAAAGCACCTGGCCCAGATGGCCTTCCCATGTTATACTACAAAAAATTAAAGGAAATTATAATACCACATCTTAAAAGAGTAATGAACAACATCCTACAAAACGGAACGATGCCAAAAACCTGGAAAGAGGCCAGCATAATAATGCTACATAAGGAAGGCTCGGACCCTCTCAACGTAAGAAACTACAGACCAATTTCGCTATTAAATAGCGATTACAAGATCTTTACATCAATCTTAGCAGAATGGTTAAAAGGCTTCCTAGCAACATGGATTAAAGAGGAGCAGACAGGCTTTCTGCCAAATAGGAAGATGAAAGATAATGTCCGAAACATCCTAAACATCATTGAATATTTTGAAAGCCACAACGAGAAGGAACTGGCGATATTATCGGTCGACGCGGAAAAGGCATTTGACCACCTGAGTTGGTCCTTTTTCAAATCAATACTCAGAGAAATAGACATTGGATTTAAATTTATGAATGCCATAAATACCATCTACGCTGACCAAAACGCAATTATCAAGATAAACGGGCACGAATCAGAAAGACTTACGATAGAGAAAGGCACGAGACAGGGCTGCCCCCTCTCACCGCTAATTTTCATCCTGGCGCTAGAAATCCTGCTAAACGAGATCAGGGAGGACAACAGTCTGACAGGAGTAAAAATACAGAAGGAATCCTTTAAACTAAGAGCGTTCGCTGACGCCCTTATTTGTACAATACAGGACCCCTCAGTAATATCAACTTATGGATAGAAAAAATAGAAGAATTTGGCAAGGTCTCAGGCCTCAAAATTAATAAAACAAAATCAATGATACTCACCAAAAACATCTCAAGGGAAAGAAAAGAAGGATTGACAACCCTCACAGGCTTACAAACAACAACGAAAATCAAGTACCTTGGTATATATATTACGGCGAAGAACTCTCAGCTATTAAAAAACAACTATGAGGCAAAATGGAGACAGATTAAAAAAGATCTAAAAGACTGGCAACACATGAAACTCTCTCTCATGGGCAGAATAGCAGTGGTAAAATCTAATATACTCCCCAAAATGTTACATTTATTCCAAAACATTCCAATAATAAGAAAGAAACAACTATTCGTAGATTGGAACAGAGACATCTCAAAATTCATTTGGAATAACAAAAAACCTAGAATTAATTTCACCAATCTAACAGATGAAAGAACAAGAGGTGGTCTAGGTTTACCAGACCTCAGGTTGTATTTTGAGGCTAGCTGTATGGAGTGGATCACAGATTGGATCCGATTACAGAATAAAAAATTGTTAATGTTAGAAGGCCACGACCTAAGATCTGGGTGGCATGCCTATATATGGAACAACAAAGCAAAGGTGGAAAAAAACTTCCGAAATCACTTTATCCGTGCGGCCCTTCTGAAAGTCTGGGATCAATACAAGGGGAGAATGTACCCGAAAGCAGAGGCTGGATGGCCATTTGTCAGGGGTGATTTGAATGCAATATTCCTGCTTCTTGGCAGAATGGGGTTGGACTGGATGGCCAATGAGGTCTCTTCCAACTCTTTGATTCTATGATTCTATGAAATTGTATCTGAGGCAAGGCTTGAGAAAAAACAGTAACAAGTTTATTGGAATATAACAGGAGTAGAATAGATTCAATGTTACTTCACTCTAGAGGCACAAACTTAGCTGGTTACATTTATAGAGGTTCTTGGATGACTCTAGGTCCGTGATGGTGAACCTATGACACGTGTGTCAGCACTGACACACATGGCTATTTTTGATGACACGCAGACACATGCGGCCACATACAGAGAAATATACCTTATAAGAGCCAATCTAGTTCCATCCTTAAATTTGTAAAAGGCTCTACAAATTTAACATCAGCACGTTTGAGCATTGTTCACTCCATAACTCAGCAAGGATTATACATTTTTTTTATTTAAACTATAAATATTGCAAAATTATGTTTTTTTTTTCTCAAAGTGACACTCCACTCCACCCAAGTTATGCTCCGGTTTTTGGCAAATTTTGACACATCAAGCTCAAAAGGTTGCCCATCACTGTTCTAGGCACTAAACAGATTTCAAAAGGTTTCTTTAGGCAGATGTTTCTTTCTTTAACAACCGTTCTGGTAATACAAATAAGCCACTTGACTTATTCAACTGCATTGGCTCCAAGACAAATCTTGATTCTTAATCCAAGAATCAGTCCTCCCTGTGGTTCTAGCACTACAGGGTTTCTACTTCCACACAGGATCAACTACCTCTGTAGTTCACAACTGAGCCCCCGGTGGCGCAGTGGGTTAAACCCCTGTGCCGGCAGGACTGAAGACCAACAGGTCGCAGGTTCGAATCCAGGGAGAGGCGGATGAGCTCCCTCTATCAGCTCCAGCTCCTCATACGGGGACATGAGAGAAGCCTCCCACAAGGATGATAAAAACATCAAAATCATCCAGGTGTCCCCTGGGCAACGTCCTTGCAGATGGCCAATTCTCTCACACCAGAAGCAACTTGCAGTTCCTCAGGCTGCTCCTGACACGACAAAAAAAAATTCATAACTACAGATCAGTTCCTTGATCCTCTCACTGGAGAATCCTCCCCTGTAACCCTCTGGCTACAGGCTGCTGATTCACAGATCAGTCTTCTTCTGTAACTCTCCGGCTACAGACTGACAACTTTCAAAAAGCTGCGCTGCCAAGTGGCAGTTGGCAGTTGGCTCCACCCCCATTGCTATGGCGACTCAGCTCAAGGCAAGCCAAGCCAGTTACCATCCCTAATAAAATACAATTCTACATACTTATTATTACTAGCTACTGTCTAAACAATACATGACTATAGGAATAAAAATACACATCATCACAACAAGGTCCTTCACATTCTTTGCCAAGGAGTGCTGTTGCCTCCTTGGCAGATTACAAATCCCAGGACCGCTATTCTGAAGAATCTTCATTTAGCCATGTAAATATACTGGTTGACCTTGGGCAGGTCACACTCTCAGCTTCAGAGGGAGATAAGTGAAAACCTCATTTGAACAAATCTAACAAACAAAAAAACTGTGATGGAGTCGCCTTAAGGTCTCCATTAGTCGGGAAATGACTTGAATGCACACAACACTAAGGCATAATGTTGAACCACCCCCATTGCCCATTACTATTAGATCCCAAGCAGCTTAAAATGCAGAAACATCGAGCAACAAACCAACGCAATCATATTTTTCTCCCCCAAGGGAAAAACAATTATATTCAGGGCTTTTAAATAGGAAAAGAAAAGTTAACTGGTAGAGGATTAGTTCACGGGAGACATGCTTCATGGGTGGCTGAACTGGAAGAAATTGAATGGCTCTGACACCAAGCATGAACGTTTGGGGAATAATGAATAGATCTCTCCTTTTTGGGGGAAAAATGGGCTTAGACAGAAAAGTAAAAAAATTCCCAACACTCATATTCCAGCATAATCGAGACAATGCATATTTCCCTAGAATGAGATTGAATTCTAGCAGATGGACTATAGGATGCCGTAATACCCTACACCAGGCACCCTCAAACTGTGCCCCCCCCCCCAGCTGTTTGGGCTTTCAACTCCCAGAATTTCTGACAATTGAACAAGCTCGTTAGGAGTTCTGGGAGTTGGAGGCCCAAACAGGTGGAGGGCCGCAGTTTGAGGATGTCTGCTCTACGCTTTCTTTGTAAGGTCCAGTGGGCAAAGTATGGTCCTTGGGCGTAAAGAAATACATACAGTAAGATTCCCATATCCATGAGGGATGTGTTCCAAGACACACTTGGATACCTAAAACTATGAATAGTAGTAAACCCTATATTTTGATTAACACCATAGAATCATTGAGTTGGAAGAGACCTTGTGGGCCATCCAGTCCAAACCCTTAGAATCATAGAATCAAAGAGTTGGAAGAGACCTCATGGGCCATCCAGTCCAACCCCATTCTGCCAAGAAGCAGGAATATTGCATTCAAATCACCCCTGACAGATGGCCATCCAACCTCTGTTTAAAAGCTTCCAAAGAAGGAGCCTCCACCACACTCCGGGGCAGAGAGTCCCATTGCTGAACGGCTCTCACAGTCAGGAAGTTCTTCCTCATGTTCAGATGGAATCTCCTCTCTTGTACTTTGAAGCCATTGTTCCTTGTCCTAATCTCCATGGAAGCAGTAAACAAGCTTGCTCCCTCCTCCCTGTGGCTTCCTCTCACATATTTATACATGGTTATCATATCTCCTCTCAGCCTTCTCTTCTTCAGGCTAAACATACCCAGCTCCTTAAGCCACTCCTCATAGGGCTTGTTCTCCAGAACTTTTAGCATTTTAGTCGCCCTCCTCTGGACACATTCCAGCTTGTCAACATCTCTCTTGAATTGTGTTGCCCAGAATTGGACACAATATTCCAGGTGTGGTCTAACCAAAGCGGAATAGAGCATGGGGAGCATGACTTCCCTAGATCTAGACACTAGGCTCCTATTGTTGATGCAGGCCAACATCCCATTGACTTTTTTTGCCGCCACATCACATTGTTGGCTCATGTTTAACTTGTTGTCCACGAGGACTCCAAGATCTTTTTCACATGTACTGCTCTCGAACCAGGCCTCATTGTCCCCCATTCTGTATCTTTGCATTTCGTTTTTCCTGCCAAAGTGGAGTATCTTGCATTTATCACTGTTGAACTTCATTTTGTTAGTTTTGGCCAATCATCTCTCTAATCTGTCAAGATCGTTTTGAATCCTGCTCCAGTCCTCTGGAGTATTGGCTATCCCTCCCAATTTGGTGTTGTCTGCAAACTTGATGATCATGCCTTCTAGCCCTTCATCTAAGTCATTAATAAAGATGTTGAACAGAAACATCTAAAGAATCACACTGGAGCAGACAGGCCATGTCTACATTCTATTCTACATCAGCGTAGAATAGAAGTCCCTCAACTAAGCTTGAAAACCCATGATGTAGACTCATACAATGCACTACATCATATTACAAGTGTAGATGGAGACCTAGGAGGAAATACTTGTTGGGATAAGGGAAACCATAGATATTGAGTCCAAGAATAATGGGGTCATGATACACCCGTTTCTTAAAACCATCATATGACCTTCTAAGCTCTTCTAAAGCTTGATCTACATTGTCATATAATGTAGTTTGGAAATGCAATATATGGTTTAACTGCATTGAACTACATTATATGAGTCTATACAAGGCATAGACAACTTGGGCCCTCCAGGTGTTTTGGACTTCAACTCCCACAATTCCCAATAGCCGGTAGGCTGTTGGGAATTGTGGGAGTTGAAGTCCAAAACACCTGGAGGGCCTAAGTTTGCCCATGCCTTGTGTAGATTCATATAATGCAGTTAAACTGTGTCACATGAGTCTACATTGACCATATACAGCACTACCCCTGTATACACCAGGGATACATTCCTGATATTACATCGGAAATTGGAAACTAACTAACAGTGAACCCTATTGAAATGAATGACTTCTGCTAAATGTAGAGTCATCCTGGAGCAGCTAAAGGGAATTCCTAGAGATGTATCCTTTATAAGAAATTTCAAGAATGGCTCTATGAAAGTAGCATTGAGTTCCAAAGATGGGATCAAAATAAAGTAAATAAAATAAATCAACAAACACATGGTAATTTCTGGCAGAAGCATACCATAGAATGGACAAGTATCGGGACTGTGGTGCAGCTGGCTGGGAGTCAGCTACATTAAGATCACTACTGACCGCAAGGTCATGAGTTCAAAGCCAGCCCAGGTCGGAGTGAATGTCTGACCAATTTGTGTAGCTCGCTGTCAACCTTTGCAGCCCGAAAGACAGTTGCATCTGTCAAGTAGGAAATTTAGGTACCACCTAAGCGGTGAGGCTAATTTAACTAATTTACAATGCCATAAAAATCTCCAGCAAGCCTGCAAAGAATGAGGAAGTAATTCATCAGTGTCACAAATGGACTGTGAAGCAACAGCTCCCTTGGTGGCCAGAATACCCTCATGAAAAGTTGGAATGTTAAATTGCCTCTGTGTCTGTTTATATATGTTGTGTGTCTATGGCATTGAATGTTTACCATATATACGTACATTGTAATCCGCCCTGAGTCTCCTGCAGAGTAAGAAGGGAGGAATATAAATACTATAAATAAATAAATAAATAAATAAATAAATAAATAGTTACGAACAAAATTGGTTCTGTAGGTTTGTCCTTAAGTTTAATTTGTATGTAAGTCAGAAAAGGAACATTTTTTAAGTGTAACTCCAGCCAAAACATGCATGCATGTATGTATCTACAAATGTCACATGCAACTCCTGGAACTATTCCATCAGCATTGCCTCCGAAAAATCCTGCAAATCTCTTGGGAAGACAGGCAGACAAATATCAGCATGCTAGAAGAAGCAAAGACCACCAGCATTGAAGCGATGCTTCTCCCCCATCAACTGCTCTGAACTGGCTATATTGTCCAAATGCCCAAAGATTACTATCTCCCAAAGCAGTTACTCTACTCCGAACTCAAGAACGGAAAATGGAATGTTGGTGGACAGGAAAAGAGATTTAAAGATGGGCTCAAAGCCAACCTTAAATACTCTGGCATAGACACCGAGAACTGGGAAGCCCTGACCCTTGAGCGCTCCAGCCATAGGTCAGCTGTGACCATCAGTGCTGTAGAATTTGAAGTGGCATGAATGCAGAGCGAAAGAGAGAAACGTGCCAAGAGGAAGGCGCGTCAAGCCAACCCCGACCGGGACTGCCTTCCACCTGGAAACCAATGCCCTCACTGCAGGAGAACATGCGAGTCAAGAATAGGGCTTCACAGCTACCTACGTACCCACCACCAGGACACCGAACTTGGAGGACAATCTTACTCGGACAACGAGGAATCGCCTAAGTAAGTAAGTAAAAGCATGTATGTATGTGAATGTGTGTGTGTGTGTGTGTCAGTGAGAATTGAATTTTGAAAACATTGGCTTGTTGTGCAAACAAGGATTGTTGAGAAAGCTTCAGTGGAGACCCCTTTCCCCCATGATAATAACTCTTCCTGGAATGGATTTTCCTTCCAAGGGATAGATTTCTCTCACTTCCTCCTGTTGACGCACCCCCATTCTTAACTAGGAGTCTTTGTAAGTCAGTTGTTTGTAACTCAGGGACTGCCTGTACCTAGAAATCACTTAATACAGTTACCTTCCGATTCCAGTCTATCCAGCTCATAGGTGGCAGCTGTGGTTATCCGGTGTGTGGCAGGGATGGTGGTCTTTCTTGTGGCAGATGCCGAGGAAGGAGGAGCAGCCATGGCTTCGGTCACGCCAAAGATCTCTTCCGACCGCACTCTTGATTCAGTTGGAGCTTCAGCAATGGAAGCAACCCCTGCCTTTCCTTGAGATGTGGCAGGAACTGTAGGGTGAAGACAGGACAAGTAAATGGTTAGATAACACAATGTGAAACAATGTTTGTTCCTGGATTATAAAAGTAATTTCCTAATTGGTTCTACCATAAAAACATGGAAAACGTTTATTAAACTGAAATAACTTTGTTTTTGTGAGAGGGATGTCCTACTGCAGCACATTTTGCTCTAGTCTATATATATAAAACTAGCCGTCCCCTGCCACGCATTGCTGTGGCCCAGTCTGGTGATTTGGAAAATAATGAGAAGGTGTTGATTTCTAATATATGTAATGTATTTGTGCTTGTGGGTAAGCAGTATATCTTGTTTCTTTGTCAGTGCTGATGTGGAGATGGTCTGGTTTGCTTTGGAACAGGCAACATATAATTGTCCCTTTCATATCTGATACTATATCCATGTGTGTGTGAATCATATATATCTATGGCTGGATGGCTCTTTGTCAGGAGGGCTTTGATTACTTTTTCTTCCCATGATAAAGGAAGTTGGACTGGGTGGCCTTAAGTATTTTCTGTTGGTCATGGGGGTTCAGTGTGGAAAGTTTGCCCCAATTCTCTCGTTCGTGAGGTTCAGAATGCTCTTTGATTGTAGGTGAACTATAAATCCCAGCAACTACAACTCCTAAATGTCATGGTCTATTCCCACCAAACTCCATCTGTGTTCATATTTGGGCATATGGAATATTCGTGCCAAGTTCGGTCCAGATTCATCATTGTGTGAGTCTACAGTGCTCTCTGGATGTAGGTGAACTACAACTCCCAAACCCAAGGTCAATGCCCACCAAACGCTTCTAGTGTTTTCTGTTGGTCATGGGAGTTCTGTGTGCCACATTTGGTTCTATTCCATCATTGGTGGAGTTCAGAATGCTCTTTGATTGTAGGTGTACTATAAATCCCAGTAACTACAACTCCCAAATGATAAAATCATAATTTTTTGAGTGATAGTCACTCCTTGTGTAGTGAGACGTTTTGTTGCCAAATTTGGTGTGATTTCGTTCATTGGTTCTTTTGTTTTTAAGGTACTCATTATGCACAGAGCATTTTTATATATATAGATATAATGTTCATTTGTGGGAGAAACATAACTCAAAAACCACTGGGCGAATTGACACGAAATTTTGACACAATATACCTAACAACAAGTGTCTATCACCCCTAAAAACACCAAAAAACCCCAGTGGAACAGACTTAAAAACCCAAAAAATACACTATATATATCCCTCCCTTAAAGCATATTCAAAGTTAAAACTACTCACTGCTGGGACCCCACCAAACTGCAACTCCCATAATTCCATTGCACTGAGCCGTGGCATATGAAGTGATGTCAAACTGTGCACACTCCACAGTGTGGAGACACTCTCTGCTTCTGCATGTTCTTCTTTAATTTAGTGGATATTCCAAAAGAGATTTGCATTTTTGGACATAACAGGAGATTTTTTATTTGGGTTGTTGTAGGTTTTTTCGTGCTATATGGCCATGGTCTAGAGGCATTCTCTCCTGACATTTTGGCTGCATCTATGGCAAGCATCCTCAGAGGTTGTGAGGTCTGTTGGAACTAGGAAAAAGAGTTTATATATCTGTGGAATGACCAGGGTAGAACAAAGGACTCTTGTCTGCTGGAGCTAGGTGTGAATGTTTCAACTGATCACCTTGATTAGCATATAATGGCCTGACTGTGCCTGGGGGAATCTTTTGTTGAGGGGTGATTAGATGTCCTTGTTTGTTTCCTCTCTGTTGTTGTGCTGTTGCAGTTTTAGAGTTTTTTAATACTGGTAGCCAGATTTTGTTCATTTTCATGGTTTCCTCCTTTCTGTTGAAATTGTCTGCATGCTTCTTGTGGATTTCAATGGCTTCTCTGTGTAGTCTGACATGGTGGTTGTGAGAGTGGTCCAGCATTTCTGTGTTCTCAAATAATATGCTGTGTCCAGGTTGGTTCATCAGGTGCTCTGCTATGGCTGACTTCTCTGGTTGAAGTAGTCTGCAGTGCCTTTCATGTTCTTTGATGAGTGTCTGAGCAATGCTTCTCCGTTTGGTGGTCCCTCTGTAGACTTGTCTACGGCTGCATGGTATACGGTAGACTCCTGCAGAAGTGAGAGGATCCCTCTTGTCCTTTGCTGAATGTAGCATTTGTTGGATTTTCTTGGTGGGTCTGTAGATGGTTTGTATATTGTGTTTCCTCATCAGCTTCCCTGTGCGGTCAGTGGTTCCCTTGATATCTGGCAGGAACACTTTTCCTCAGGGTGGATCTTCATCTTTACTTTCGTGGCTTGTTCTTGGTCTTGCAGCTCTTCTGATGTCTGAGGTGGAGTCTCCATTGGCCTGGAGAGCCCAGTTGAGGTGGTTCGGTTCGTCTTGGAGGAGGTGGGCTTCGCAGATTCTTTTTGCACGGTCTGCCAAGGCTTTAATTGTGCTTCTTTTTTTACTTGGGTGATGGTTGGAGTTTTTATTTATATTGTATCAAAAGCATTGCATAAATTAGTATCAAACTGATAAAAATAGAAACAGCGCAGGTGGCTAAATATCTTTGACCAAAAACGGGCAACAGCAATGGCATTGTCTGTAGCCTCCAACAATTCTTCCTCTGTACATGAGGCAGGGCATAGTGGGCAAGCATACAGATACAGAGTTGTCTGTTCTGATCCACAGTCACACATTTTAAACATAACAGGAGATGATGTGACTCACTTGCAAAGATGATAATACCATGTAAAGCGAAAGGCAAAATCTAATCCATACTGCACGAGGAAAAGGTGGTTCTGCAAACAGATTAAGGACCCATGAACATATACAGTCAAAACATATCAACTAACCTCCAGCATCCAGTGTTTCAACTACAGTAACGTAGGTAGGAGGTGCAGAATGTGCAGAGATTTCAGACTGCTTCAGCAATGGGGAAGCACCAGGAAGGGTGACTGACGCTCTTTCTTCCGTCCCCTGATGTTCTTGGGTAGTGAAGTCTCCAGGGGTCACAGCTGGGAAGAGATCATCAAAGTCGTGGGATGGCGTTGCTGTGCCTTGAGTGACACCGGGGAGAGGAAAGGAAGCACAGAATAAGACCATCATGTCTGTTATTCATAGACTCATAGAATTGGACGAGAACCCAAGAACAATCCAGTGCAACCCCACACCATTCAGGAACACACAATCTGTTGGGTTTCTAGAACATGGCCATATAGCCCAAAAAAACTACAACCACCCAGTGATTCCGGCCATGAAAGCCTTCGACAATACCTTGAACATCTATTTTAGTGTATTCTATTCTATTCTATGCAGACTGTGGCCAGGAAATCAGAAGATGCTTACTTATTGGGAGGAGAGCAATGTCCAATCTCAATAAAATAATAAAGAGTAGAGACATCAGACTGGCAACAAAGATCCACCTAGTCAAAGCCATGGTATTCCCTGTAGTCACCTACGGATGTGAGAGCTGGACCTTAGGGAAGGCTGAGCGAAGGAAGATCGATGCTTTTTAACTGTGGTGTTGGGGGAAAGTGCTGAGAGTGCCTTGGACTGCGAGAAGATCCAACCAGTCCATCCTCCAGGAAAGAAAGCCCGGCTGCTCATTGGAGGGAAGGAGACGAGAGACAAAGTTGAAGTACTTTGGCCACATCATGAGGAGACAGCAAAGCCTAGAGAAGGGAATGATGCTGGGGAAAGTGGAAGGCAAAAGGAAGAGGGGCCGACCAAGGGCAAGATGGATGGATGGCATCCTTGAAGTGACTGGACTGACCTTGAAGGAGCTGGGGGTGGTGACGGCCGACAGGGAGCTCTGGCGTGGGCTGGTCCATGAGGTCACGAAGAGTCGGAGATGACTGAACGAATGAACAACAACATTCTATTCTATTCATTTACAGCTCCCCCAAATCAGTCAGTTCCCTCCCCCAGCTGTCTATTCTACATCTGCTACAGGTCTTAGTGTTAAAGAAAAGAAAAGCTTTTCGTAACGATGTGATGTGATGCAAATAGTAGCAACTGTTCCACACAGGTTAGGTTTGAAAAATATTCCTAACAGAGAGATATAAAAGAGAGTTGGATCTCTACTCAGGTGTGCTTTTGCTTTCCATTGTGCTAAGTG
This sequence comes from Anolis sagrei, assembly GCF_037176765.1. Taxonomy (NCBI): domain Eukaryota; kingdom Metazoa; phylum Chordata; class Lepidosauria; order Squamata; family Anolidae; genus Anolis; species Anolis sagrei. The sequence goes on from NC_090021.1 coordinate 336,659,468, forward strand.
CACTAAACAAAAGGACCACAGGTGAGGCTTGGCATCTAGAGCAGCTGAAAAGGTGCAAGGACCGTTGATTACACTGTTAAACTGAGATGGTTGGAGGAGGATAAAATGCCTGGTAAATTTAGGGTGCCTTTTTTGGTACGATTTTAACTGCCATGGCTCCTTCACCTTCTTTTTTACTCCTTCTATTCTTCTTTCTCCTCACAATCCTCTTCTTCCCTTCTTTCTACTCCTCCCTTTTTTCTCTTCCTCTTTTCTTTCTCCTTCACCTTCATCTTCTTCTTTTTCTCCTCTTCTTCTTTTATTCTTCTCCTCTTTTTCTGCTCCTTTCTTTTTCCTTCACCTTCTTCCTCTTATTTTTCTCCTCCACTTGTTCCTTTCTTCTTTCTCCTCTTTTCTTTCTCCTTCACCTTCTTTTTTTCCTTTCCTCTTCTTCTCTTCTTTTTTCTACTCCTCCCTCTTTTTTCTCCTCCATTTTTCTTTCTCCTTCACCTTCTTCCTCTTCTTTTTCTCCTCTTCTTCCTTTATACTTCTCCTCTTTCTCTCTTTTTCCTTCACCTTCTTCCTCTTCTTTTTCTCTTCTTCTTTTCTACTTCCTCCTCTTTTCTTTCTACTTCACTGTCTTCTTCTTTTCCCTTCCTCTTCTTCCTTTCTTCTTTCTACTCTTCCCTTTTTTCTCCTCCTTTCTTTTTCCTTCAACTTCTTCCTCTTCTTTTTCTCCTCTTCTTCCTTTATTCTTCTCCTCTTTTTCTTCTCTTTTCTTTTTCCTTCAACTTCTTCCTCTTCTTTTTCTCCTCTTCTTCCTTTATTCTTCTCCTCTTTTTCTTCTTCTCTTTTCTTTTTCCTTCAACTTCTTCCTCTTATTTTTCTCCTCCTTTTCTTCCTTTCTTCTTTCTCCTTCGCCTTTGTCTTCTTTTTCCCGTCCTCTTCTTCCCTTCTTCTTTCTACTTCTCCCTCTTTTTTCTCCTCTTCTTTTTCTCCTCCTCTTCCTTTATTCTTCTCCTCTTTTTCTCCTCCATTCTTTTCCCTTCACCTTCTTCCTCTTCTTTTTCTCTTCCTCTTCTTCCCTTCTTCTTTCTCTTTTTTCTCCGTCACCACCTTCTTTTCTTCCTCCTCTTCTTAGCTATGGCACCATGGCATTTGTAGTTTTACAAGATCTTTGGCTTGTTCTGCCAAATAAAGCTAGTACCTCTCTAAACTACAATCCCCGTGATTTCATAGCATTGGGCCATGGCAGTGAAAGTGATGTCAACCTACATTATTTCTACAGTGTAGATGCATCCGTGCAACATTGCCTTTCAGGACAAAGAGCACTTTGCACAACCAATGCATAACTCCACCGGCACAGCTCCCAAAATAGGATTTTGGCCTTTTGAGATTTCCATCAGAGGCTCTGAGCACTTCCCCTTTGTCTTCGTAGCTCTTGCATTCACCATTGACAGGAGATTCTTATCACTGCAGCCCCAACACTGCAGAGGAACCGCCACGTTGCACCAATCTGCTTCCCATCTACAGATCTGTGGGTCTTTTGCTCCAATTGCCACAACCCCTGAGTGGCCTCCATTGATCTTTCCTCTGCAGAAAGCAAAATTAGGAGGAAATGGAAGGGATGACTTCAATCTTCCTTGGGTAGCTACCAGGGGACTAGGAGAGAGCAGAACAATTCAGGCTACTTTCCTGCCAGTATACTTTTAAAGACACATTCATTTATTATTGTGAGCTAATTTCATCAGAGCAGATGTTGCCCGAACACCATGCGCTGCAGAGGCACAGAAACAGCCATAAATAAATAAACCAACAAGGATTTCACAGCAGTCATTGATCCAGACTGCAGAACCTGAAGGTCAAATATTGTCTTTCCTTCCATAATATCACTGGCATCTATATAGGAATGTAAAAGAATCCAGAAAGCTATGGCAAAACACATACCCTCCAATTGTACCAGTCTGTTGTTTAACATTTATATGCAACCACTTGCTCAGCTGGTTTGACGTTTTGGGCTGGAGTGTTACCAGTATGCTGATGACACTCAGCTTGTGCTGAAGATGGAAGGCCGACCGAACTCTGTACCCAATTATTTCCATCAGTGCCTCAAAGCCGTTACTGGCTGGCTATGTGCCAGCAGGTTGAGGGTGAACCTGGCAAAGACGGAGATCCTATGGCTGGGTCGACCGGGCAGTGGGGATATCCAGCTGCCTACCCTGGATGGCGAGGCGCTACGCCTATCATCATTGGTAAAGAGTCTGGGAGTCCTTTTGGACCTTCTGCTGACGATGGAGGCCCAGGTCTCCGCTGTGAGCAGAACTGCCTTCTTTCACCTGCGTCAGGCTAGACGGCTGGCCCCCTCCCTGTCCAGGGACGACCTAGCTACGGTGATCCAGGCTATGGTCATCTCAAGACTGGACTACTGTAACACCCTCTACATTGGCCTTCCTCTGTTGGTGACCCGGAAGCTCAAGTTGGTACAAAATGCAGCTGCTTGGCTTTTTGCAGGAATTCCGATGAGATTCCACATAACACCAATCTTACTGCAGCTGCATTGGTTACCAATTGAGCACCGGATCACTTTCAAAGTGATGGTACTCACCTTTAAGGCCTTGCATGGTCTGGGGCCGATGTACTTGAGGGACCGCCTCACCCCCTACCAACCCCAGAGATCCCTCCATTCTGAGGACCAAGATCTATTGGAAATTCCCACAAATGTCAAGACCTTGCGTCTAACGGCAACCAGACGCAGAGCCTTCACAGCAGTGGCACCATCACTCTGGAACACTCTGCCACCTGAAGTCCGTGCCTTGCGGGACTTATCAGCTTTCCGCAGGGCATGTAAGACATATCTGTTTTGACAGGCCTTTGATCTTTGATATTGCTGTTTTTAAATTGTTTTAAATTGTTTTTAAATTGTGTAAGATTTTAGCCTGTTCTTGTAAGCCGCTCCGAGCCCCAGGGGAGTGGCGACATATAAGTTTGAATAAATAAATAAATAAATGATAATTCCAAATTAATCCTCTGCCATCCCATTTGATCAGTTGTTTCTAAAGTGTCCCAGTTTGTCTCTGTTCTTCTCATTTTCCTCTTTGTCCTCAGCTTATTTCAACTGCTGAAAACTGAACCCAAACTACATACAAAAGTACTTTATTCTCTATTAACTCAGCAAGGAGGAGAAACATATCATCTTGCCCTTCCCAGTAGGCTGTTGTAATTCAACCTGTAATTGTGTCTAGCAATCAGGTTGCTATGGATGATGGGAATGACAGTGTTGTGTCTAATAATAAAGTCACTTTGTATGATGGGAATGACAAATGTTGTTCCTGTTCAAGTTGATTCCCCTGATGGGAATGGGGATACTGTTCATGAAGATGTTTCTGAAGGGAATGGGGATGATGGTCTGTTTCCTGGGCCTAGTTTTAGGGACGTGGGGCCTGAATGCAGTTCAGATGATGGCTTAGACAGGCCTGTGTTGCTGCAAAGGGATTCTCAAGGTCTTGAGCCTGGGAGAAGCTCTGAGCTGCAGTCCCAGGGTCTGTTATCTCCAGGAGCAGATTTTAATGAAGCTTTGAACAGAATATTATTATTATTATTATTATTATTATTATTATTATTATTATAACTTTATTTGTACCACGCTAGCATCTCCCAAGGGACTCGATGCGGCTTACAACAGGCCGAAGCCACAGAACAACAATACAGCAATACAATACAAAAGCAAATTAAAACAGTTAAGCAAGTAAACAAAACAATAACAATACATCAGGCAATTATTAAAACTGGGCCGGCCAGAGTAGTGGGTACAGGATTAAAAGTGCTGATATTGCGGGAGGAATATAGGGTTATAACATAAGTGCAGTGTGCGGTGTGCAGTGATCGTGGTTCTACTAAAGTGCATCTGGGACTTGGTATTGAGGTTCCTAATCTGAAAAGGCACATCGGAACAGCCAGGTTTTCAAGTTCTTCCTGAAGACTGCCAATGTGGGGGCCTGTCTAAGATCTTTTGGGAGGGCATTCCAAAGTCGGGGGGCCACTACAGAAAAGGCTCTGTCTCGCGTCCCCACCAAGCGCGCTTGCGACGCAGGCGGGATCACGAGCAGGGCCTCTCCAGATGACCGGAGTGAGCGTGTAGGCTCATAGATGGAGAATAGCTTTTAGCCAAGAGAGACAAACAAATCAGAAACTAAGGTGCTCAGCCAGATTAGAGCAGAAGCTAGTAGAGAAACCAAAACTAAGGAAAAATCCGTTCCTAGCTGTTTGGGAAACAAAGTAGATATATATTGTCAAATACAGAGGTTAGCTTCAGACGAAGCAATGTTGGATTCACGTTAAGTTCTTCATGTCAAATTCCTGGACCTTTGTCTTTCTTTGGTTCCTACTTTAAGTGTCATTGCTGTTATCCTGTCTTTGAAATCAAGCCTCGGGTTTAATGGACTTCCTTTGACTATTCCTCTTTGGATTTTATTGTTCTTGGTACTTCCTAATCAATTGGATTTGCCTTTTTACTGTGGATTACTTTTATTGCTTTGGCTTTTACTTTCTTCAATAAACTGCTTGCTATTTTAACTCAACTGTGTGGTGTTTCAAGTCAGAGGGAATCCTGCTCTGGAGTGCAACATAGGCTCAGGCAAAAGCAACTGCTTTATCCTCTCCAAATCTGTGTATTCTCCCTCATTAGGAACTTATGCCATCTTAACCACACTCTTTTGCTTGATCACATGTGTCCCAGTTTTCATCTGTGAAATGTTTGGAGCATACGGGAAGAGCCCCAAAACACTCCTACACTCAGGACTGGAATGGAAATTCAATCTGAATTAGGTACATTACCATCTGCTCCAACATTTACCATTTACTTATCTCCATCATGTTCTTCTTTTGGCTTTTTAAAGTTGCTTATGGCATTTGAAAGTATAATTTCCCCTCCCCGGCTCACTGTTTCACTTTAAAAGAAACCTGATTTTCAAAACCAGTCACTTCCAGTTACTTATTATTGCTGAGCATGCCAGGGACCAAAAAAATGATCTCCCGAGTACTTTCCTATTCCTATTCCTAGGTAAAAATGAGGATATCTCAAACAGTGCAGGTGAAGGAAAATATGTACCGTATAAACTCAAGTGAAAAAGATCTTGGAGTCCCATTCTGGGCACCACAATTCAAGAGAGATATTGACAAGCTGGAATGTGTCCAGAGGAGGGCGACTAAAATGATCAAGGGTCTGGAGAACAAGCCCTATGAGGAGCGGCTTAAGGAGCTGGGCATGTTTCGCCTGAAGAAGAGAAGGCTGAGAGGAGATATGATAGCCATGTATAAATATGTGAGAGGAAGCCACAGGGAGGAGGAGGGAGCAAGCTTGTTTTCTGCTTCCTTGGAGACTAGGACGCAGAACAATGGCTTCAAACTACAAGAGAGGAGATTCCATCTGAACATGAGGAAGAACTTCCTGACTGTGAGAGCCTTCAGCAGTGGAACTCTCTGCCCCGGAGTGTGGTGGAGGCTCCTTCTTTGAGGGTTTTTAGAGAAGCTGGATGGCCATCTGTCAGGGGTGCTTTGAATGCAATATTCCTGCTTCTTGGCAGAATGGGGTTGGACTGGATGGCCCATGTGGTCTCTTCCAACTCTTTGATTCTATGATTCTATTAGCTGACCCAAATATAAGCCAAGGCACCTAATTTTACCACAAAAAAACTGGAAAAACATATTGACTCAAGTATAAGCCAAGGGTAGGAAATGCAGCAGCTAGTGGTACGTTTCAAAATAAAAATAGATACCAATAAAATTACATTACTTGAGGCATCAGTAGGTTAAATGTTTTTGAATATTTACCGTATTTCAAATAAAAACAGTAAACTAGCTCGGTAAGTGAAAAAATGGGGTCAACAAAAACTATGGTATCAATAATAACTTTAATAATAATAATAATAATAATAATAATAATAATTCCATTTGTATGTCGTCCTATCTGTTGTAGTACAGCGTGATGGTAACATTGCTACTACTGGTAGGAGGGAGAAGAGGGCTGCGCAGGTGTTGGAAGAGGAGCAGCAGCGAAAGCGGATTAGAGAGATAATCATGGCCCCAACTGATTCCAAAACCTTCGAGGGTTTCTCCGACTGTGAAATGGGGGATGGGGAGAAAAGCAGGGGAGTCAAGCGGGCTCCTCGCGAACAAGAATCTGACGAGGAGATTCAAAGGAAGCATATCCGTGATATACTTAGCGCTCCTACAGAGGATGAAGACTTCATGGGCTTTGAAGGGAGTGATGGGACTGGGAGTGACATGGGGGAGGAGGATGAGCTTGATTGGACCTGTGTACAGGAGATTAGGGATATCGGTACCCAACCTACCTCCAGCGATGACTTTGAGGGGTTTACAGAAGAGTGGCAACCGGGGAGCACTTGGCAAGATCTAAGTCTTGACAGACGCTGGCAAAGGTGGAGGGATGGGGGTCTGGGTTCAGCTGCAGGGAATGGGGCAGCTGAGAGCGATGATGAAAGGGTGGGGAGCACCTCATCTTCTGATGAGGAACTTTAGGATATAAGTGGGTTTTGTTTCAATGGGTCTTTGCAGAAGGCAAAGTGTCTTTTCGTGTGTGATTCTTTGTTACTGCCACAATTCTCGAGTTTGGGTCCCTGGACTACAGATCTCTGTGTTCCTGTGTTTACTTCTTGAAACTCCGTAAGTGACGACTTCTACTCTCCCGTTTTTGACTCCGGATCGTGTTTGACAACGGCTACGTGTTTTAGACTTTCTCACCTTGCTTGGAATGTGTTTGGACTACGGACTACCTTTGGACACTGTTTTTGCTCATTACCAACCTGTTTTTGAATGCTCTTTGGACACTGTGAATTTCAAGCGGATTGCTACATGTTTCTGTTATACCGGATTATATGCCAGAATAATCCGGATTATATTTAAATTGCTTTTTTCGCTTTGCGTTTGCTACAAACTCTTAGTTCGTTATTGAGACACTGAAGTAAGTGTCCCCAAGCCTTTTTTTGTAACAAATAAACCTGTGTTTGGACCTTTAACATTGTGTTTGGCATCATTAAGGCTTCTGGGTCTTGACACTATCTCCTCATGGGGACTTAGGCTGGCTCCCAACACAGTAACAGGCAAACATTCAATGCCTAGATAAACAATGCAGAGCTAGATATAGATGTATAATTATATATACTAATTTCACATATGTGTTTCCCCCTGAAAATCCTCTTTTTCTATATGTGCATTTCCCTCCTGCAATATTTGCAAGCCCTATATATCTACGTTTATATCTATCTAGACATCTCTGTGTATTTGCATGTGTATGTGTGTGTGTGCATTTCCCCTGCAAGCCCTATATATCCCATATAAAGTTAATAGAATCATAGAATCAAAGAGTTGGAAGAGACCTCATGTGCCATCCAGTCCAACCTCCTGCCAAGAAGCAGGAATATTGCATTCAAATCACCTCTGACAGATGGCCATCCAGCCTCTGTTTAAAAGCTTCCAAAGAAGGAGCCTCAACCACACTCCGGGGCAGAGAGTTCCACTGCTGAACGGCTCTCACAGTCAGGAAGTTCTTCCTCATGTTCAGATGGAATCTCCTTTCTTGTAGTTTGAAGCCATCGTTCCATTGTGTCCTAGTCTCCAAGGAAGCAGAAAAGAAGCTTGCTCCCTCCTCCCTGTGGCTTCCTCTCACATATTTATACATGGCTATCATATCCCCTCTCAGCCTTCTCTTCTTCAGGCTAAACATGCCCAGCTCCTTAAGCCGCTCCTCATGGGGCTTGTTCTCCAGACCCTTTAATACATTTAGGTATACCAAAAAAAAAACAGGAACTTGGGTGGTTTTGAAAGGGAGCTATACAAACAAGCAGGACATGAAATATATCTCATTTCCCTCCTTCCCTCCCTTGAATGGAAAAGAAAACACACTGTTAAGGGAAGTGAAGAGGAGAGAAAAATATATCATATATTGCAAGCAATGGCCTCCAGGCTCCGTTGCCCATCCTTGACCTCATTATAAGCCAAGGGAGGCCTTTTCAGCTCAAAAGAGGGCTGAAAAACTCGGCTTATCTTCGAGTATATACGGTACCTCTTACTGGAACTACTTGGGTTTGGAAGACACTGGATTTGGTGACGTCGGTTGTGGTGGCGGTCTCTGGAATCAGCCTGGGATGCTGCGTCTCAGCTGGCTCTCGGCCTTCAGCAGGCTCTTCAGCCTTCATTGACGGATGGGTGGTGTGGGCATGATCCAAGCCGGTCGAGAACATAGTGGATGCTCCACCCTGAGTGGAGACCAAGCTTGCGGCAGTCAAAATACCTTCGCTTTCTTTTGCTGCCAAAATCCGTGGTGGGACCCTTTTGACGTCATCGTCTTCCTCCTCTCCTTCTGCTGAAGGGTAAAGTTCAGTGACTATGTGGAGCTGGTTCACCATTTCTGCCTGTGTGGCCCTTGCATGAGTGCTCGGTGCAAGTTTTGTATCATCCCAGTCATCACTCATTGGCACGGCAGTAGGGGCACCTGTGGGGTTGTCTTTGGGTTGCCCTGGACTAGTGGAGACACCCACTTCCAAGCCAATGTCCCCACTGGTGGGAAGTAAAGTGGGCTTTACAGTAGACGCCGTGCCTTCCAAAATCAATTGCCCACCTTCATTCAGGGTTTGCTCAGAATCAATTGCCCGGCCAAGAGGAGGGGATGGATTCGTGGTTTGGTCACCGGCCATTGTACTAGGAAGACTTGCCACCCGTGCTTGCATGGTGGTCTGGACTGTAGCTGAGTAGCCAATGCTTTCTGCTCCTTCTGGGATAATGGGTGTGAAAACATCCCCATATAAATCCCCTGGAGAGATAGGTCCCACTCCCCCACCATTGTCTCTTTCTGGGGTGTCATCCTGAACATTAGAAACTGGAGGAGTCACAACTGTCGCCTTCTGCTCCAGCTCCTTATTGGGTTCGCTGGTAAGGAACTGTCTTTTGCTTCCCTCAATTCCTGCCTCTGCAATGTTAGAAACGTCTGGATTCTGGCCTCCCAAGACACCGGGAACACCCAAAATGGTCTGCAACGTTGCTTTAATGGTGGTGGCTGTGTAGACTGAACTCCCAGATGGCTCAGCTGGGGCTTTGTACAATCTTTCAGAGGCAAGGGTGCTGGTTGTTTGCAAAGGTGCGCTGAAATTACTTTCTGGGCTCGAGAGGCTTGCATTGGCCACGTCTTCCAAGACAATCCCTGCTGCTAAGGCCCTCTGCAGTCGCCTGGTGTGCCTTCCCTCCGGACTGCGGAAAGCGAGGCATGGCAAGCTGCAGAAGCTCAGCAGAACGAAGCAGATGGCGAGGAACGCAGGCAGCCCCATCCGACGTCTCACGGTGGAGGAGAAGTTTGCATAGAAACAAGCAAATCCCATGGCACCGGCGAATGAGCCCTAGAAACAAGAGGCAAAAGAGATCCGTTGGTGTCTGCTTCCTTGCAAAATTAGCACTTCGGAATGGCAGGAACAGTCCTGCCAGCTACAGATATATCTCTGTCATATGGGGAAGCTATCTACAACTTCAGACTGAGTGAAAAAGCATTTTGCTTTCACTGAACTGAAGGAGAAAAGAGAGAAGAAGCAGAGAGGTTACAACTGAAGACAGTGATGTCCGAAACACAATTTGGAAAAATTACGTATTTGTATTGTTGAAGGTTTTTGTGGACAGAATTAGTGGGTTGTTGTAGGTTTTTTTGGGCTATATGGCCATGTTCTAGAGGCATTCTCTCCTGACGTTTTGCCTGCATCTATGGCAAGCATCCTCAGAGGTAGTGAGGTCTGTTGGAACTAGGAAAATGGGTTTATATATCTGTGGAATGACCAGGGTGAGACAAAGGACTCTTGTCTGCTGGAGCTAGGTGTGAATGTTTCAACTGACCACCTTGATTATCCATTGCTGACCTCACAGCAACCCTCACTACCTCAGAGGATGCTTGCCATAGATGCAGGCAAAACGTCAGGAGAGAATGCCTCTAGAACATGGCCACGTAGTCCGAAAAAACCTACAACAACCCAATTATGTTTTTGGATGTCCGGAACACAATTTGGAAAATTTACGTATTTGTATTTTGAAGGCTTTCATGGACAGAATCAGTAGGTTGCTGTAGGGTTTTTTTCGGGCTATATAGCCATGTTCTAGAGGCATTCTCTCCTGATGTTTTGCCTCCATCTATGGCAAGCTTCCTCAGAGGTAGTGAGGTCTGTTGGAACTAGGAAAATGGGTTTATATATCTGTGGAATGACCAGGGTGGGACAAAGGACTCTTGTCTGCTAGAGCTAGGTGTGAATGTTTCAACTGACCACCTTGATTAGTATTTGCTGACCTCACAGCAACCCTCACTACCTCAGAGGATGCTTGCCGTAGATGCAGGTGAAACGTCAGGAGAGAATGCCTCTAGAAAATGGCCATATAGCTTGAAAAACCTACAACAACCCAATTATGTATTGGGATTACACTTTCCAGAACGGCTCAAACTATATGAGATTCTGGGTGGTGTGGTCCAAATAAAACTACTTCCCTAAATTCTCACCCAAACCTTTAAAGTTCTGGATGATAAAAGTCTTGTCTAGGAACATCAAGAGTTAACATAATGTGATTCGGCAATGGATTCGGACTCTGGGAGACCAGGGTTCAAACTCCCACTTTGCATAGAGCAATGGTTCTCAACCTGTGGGTCCCCAGATGTTTTGGCCTTCAACTTCCAGAAATCCTAACAACTGGTAAACTGACTGGGATTTCTGGGAGTTGTACGCCAAAACAATGGGGATCCACAGGTTGAGAATCACTACCATAGAAACTCTCTGGGGTACCCTGGGTAAGACAAACCCTCTCAGCCTCAGAGGAAGGCAATGACAAATCTCCTCTGAACAAGTCTTGCTCCCCAAAACCCTGTCATAGGTTTACTACAGTGCTGGCACTGGTTGGAAATGACACAAAGGATCACAACAACAATAACAGCAACAGTAACAACAACAACAACAACAACAATAACAGAAAGCATCCTAGGACAATATGGATTCTTTTTCGTGTCAGGAACAACTTGAAAAACTGCAAGTTGCTTCTGGTGTGAGAGAATTGGCTGTCTGCAAGGACGTTACCCAGGGGATGCCCAGATGTTTTGTTTTGTTTAGTTTTTTTTTGGGGGGGGGGTGTTTTTATCATCCTTATGGGAGGTTTCTCTCATGTCCCCGCTTGGGGAGCCGGAGCTGACAGAAGGTGTTCATCCGCACATTCCCCGGATTCAAACCTGTGACTTGTTGGTTTAACCCATTGCACCACCGGGGACTCCTAATATAGAAAATGAATGAATGCAAGGCCCATGTTGTTGTTGTTTTTCATGTCAGAACCCATGTATCCGCAAGGGATATGTTCCCAGCTAGATTGTGGTTACCTGAAACCATGGATAAGACTCGATGCCATCGAATTATCTCACTTCCGTGCCAGTATATTATAAAGAAGTGTTCTCTATAATTAGGGAGGTTGAGAAATACTGATCTAGGGAATGCATGTTTGCGCCCAACTAGGCTACCATTCCCACTTTTGCATGCCTTGCTTTTAATTAGCTTCAAAACAGTTGCAATAGAGCGGAGGATAACAGCAGGGATGAGGACTGGGAGGAGGAGGAGGAGGCTTTGGCTGACGCAACCTGGACCATTGCAGTAGCCAAGTGTTCCTTTGGGGGTGGAGATGCTTGGAGTGTTTAGCGTCAGCACTTTCGCTCTTGCAGCTTAAAGAACATGTCATCTGGGTTTGTGGCTCACTTGAGAAGAATGGCAGGACACTGTCAGCTGCTATCTCCCAACACGCTGCCCAGCTCCGTCAGAAACACCATTTGGCATTGCAATTAAAACGTCTAGCTTGGAGCTTCATCAGAGTGCTCTCCCTTTCAATCCAGGAGCAACTGAAGCATGGCAAGAAATTTCAAGCAGCCTTTAAAGGACACATAGAGTCACAGAACTGCCAAAGACCATCTAGATAGAACAGGCATGGGCAAACTTTGGCCCTCCAGGTATTTTGGACTTCCAACTCCTACAATTCCTAACAGCCTACCGGCTGTTTACCCATGCCTGATCTATCTAGAAATTGTGGGAATGGAGGTTCAAACCACCTGGAGGGCCCAAGTTTGGTATGATTTGCGTGGGAAAACCTCTTGAGTCTCCAGTCAATGCCCAAAAGTGCTAAACTCTGACTCAGGCTCTGATTGGCTGGATTGTTGTGATGTTATAGAAAGTTCAAACATTCGTCCTTTTTCAGAGGATGTGTTCTAATTGATCTGGCAAGTTTTGGAGCAATGGGAAATACAGAATGGTACATTTGAATGAGACACCAATGGACATACAATTAAACCCCTTTCTGCAAGGCAAGAAGACACAACCCACGCCCTCTGTTGAAAAACCTCCAGAAAAGGACACTCCATTGGACTCCCAGGAACCAGGATATAGTATTCCACTATTGAACAGCTCTACTATCAGGAAGGTAAAGGTAAAAGTAAAGGTTTTCCTCTGACATTAAGTCCAGTCATGTCTGACTCTGGGGGTTGGTGTTCATTTCCAAGCCAAAGAGCCAGCATTGTCCGTAGACACCTCCAAAGTCATGTGGCCAGCATGACTGCATAGAGTGCTATTACCTTCCCGCCAGAGTGGTACCTAGTGATCTACTCACATTTGCATGTTTTCAAACTGCTAGGTTGGCAGAAGCTGGGGCTAACAACGGGAGCTCATGCCATTCCCTGGATTCAAATCTGCAACCTTTCGGTCTGCAATTTCAGCATCTCAGTGCTTTAACCCACTGCACCACTGGGGGCTCAAGAATATCAGAAAGTGCTTCCTAATAATTAGGTGGAATCTCTTTTCCTGCCATTTGAATCCACTGCTCCATTGTGTCCTGGTCTGTGGAGCAGCAGAAAACAAGCTTGCCCCCTTCCTCCTCAATGTGACAGCCTATCAACTATTCAAATCATCAGAAACCAACCTTCTCTTCTTCAAGCTAAACATACAAAGTGGAAAATCTGTCAAGTTTCTATGGAGAGGACCTCATACAAAGTACAGCAGCAGAAGTGCTTTCTATCTGTTGGGGTAGGAGCTCCCAATGGTGCAATGGGTTAAACCCTTGTGCTGGCAGGACCGACAGGTCAGGGGTTCAAATCTGAGGAGAGTGGGTTGAGCTCCCATCTGTCAGCTCTAGCTCCCCATGCAGAGACATAAGAGAAGCCTCCCACAAGGATTGTATAAAACAGTGGTTCTCAACCTGTGGGTCCCCAGATGTTTTGGCCTTCAACTCCCAGAAGTCCTAACAGCTGATAAACTGGATGAGATCTCTGGGAGTTGTAGGCCAAAATATCTGGGGACCCACAGGTTGAGAACCACTGGTATAAAACATCAAACATCCGGGCATCTCCTGGACAACATCCTTGCATGTCAGAGTAGAGTTAGCAGCCCACAGAATGTCTCAGCCCCTATTACTCTCATTGTGACAAAAAACTAAAAAAGTACACATGAATCTGTTGCTTTAAGTAGAAACAAAAATATAGTTCTATTCATTGCAGATCACAAACACAAAGTAAAACAGAAGAATTGTTCTCACCAATATGCAACAAACAATATCTCCGGTGAGTCTTCTTCTTTACATGGCAATATGCAAACTAAGCCTCCCTACTTAGTTATCAGTAGTATGTCCTTATCTTGCCATAAACAAGCAGTTTCTCTGGCACTCCAAACAGCTTCAGTCTTCAGCTTCAGGACGCTGCATAACCACTCCCAGCAACAGCCAAAGGTTTCTTAGCTCAAAATGAGCCATCAAGTTTAGCCAAAATGCAAAGCTCAAAACTTGCAAGTCTAGTGCCTTGTTATATGTAGGAGCTGTTAACACACCCAATTAACTTGTGGCAGCTGTAACAGAAAAGGTTCTGATCCTCCCTGTTGCTTAGAAAAGCCAGTTGTAAACCCCCAGTAGCAACATTGCAGACGGCCAATTCTTTCACATCAGAAGTGACTTGCAGTTTCTCAAGTTGCTCCTGACATGAAAAAAAAAATCTGTTCGGGTTTGGTTTCAGGACACCCACACACCCCACATACCAAAATTGTGACGGCGCGAGTGGCGCCACCTATATGTAGAACTGTAAGTTGCAGGATTTGAACTGTTGTATCATGCCTGATTTTGCCTTTTTACCCTGTAAATATATAGTTGGATTGATTGGTTATTTATAGCTGTCAATCAATGTTGTTTGCACCGGTTGAATTGCTCCTCTTGCTCAATTGTTTGACCCCACCTCTTCCTAGAGAGCAGGACAGTGTTTCCTCTTTCATTCCACCATCAAGCTTTCTATCAGATGGACGTGAGAGAGAGACTTGGCTCTGAAGCCCTTGATTAAGTTACCTCTCAGCACCAATTCTGAGGTTCCTACCCTTGAGACTTATGCTTCATGTTCAGATCAACCTGGACGACGTTGAGAAGTCTCAAGCGCCTTCAAACCAGTTCTTTGGCACCAGAGGAAGACTTTGTGTCTTCAAACATAGACCATTTGGACTGGGGTTGTGGATTGCTCCGGCATTCACAGCCATTGAGAAAGAGGGACTTGGAAAAGCTTCTCAGCTGCAAAACTCCTTGGACCCAAGATAACCAGAGACTGTAATGTATATTTCATTTACCCCCTTTGAAACTTCCAGCTTATTGCCTTAAAGGGATAACTCTTTGTGAACAATTAAACCTATTTTGAGTTATCTACAGTGTTTCGGTCTTTGGGAGTTCCAGTTTTCCTAAAGGAGGGCAAGAAGCAATCCCCTGGGGGAAAGATGTCACGTCCATGCCTCTTTCACTAAGAGTTATAGCCCTCAGGCGCAATGACACAAAAATCCATGGCTGTTCAAGTCCCAAGATATAAAATGATGTCATGAAATGATCATTCCTTATACAAAGTTGCAAAACCAAGCTTTGCTTTTTGGAATTTTTTTTTAATATTTTCAAGCCATGGATGGTAGAATCTGTGGATGGATACAGAAGTCTGACTCTTTTCTATGAAAATGTGGTTGCAAAGTAGGTGTAATATGTACACAGGGCCCATAAAATGTGGTTGCAAAGTAGGGAACACAGGCGTAATATGTACACAGGGCCCATAAATGAAATGAGTTGTGACTGAGTTTTTTTAATTGAAAAGAGATAACAAGGAGAGGGGAGAAAGAAAAGAGATGCATTTGCAATACTGATTTGAACTCATCAAAAAAATCTCTAAGGTCTCTACTAAGTAGAGATTTACAAATGTCAACTCAAATACCAATCTTCCTCCTTAGTGATTACTAATTAGAAAAAAAGATGGACCCAAGTATATATTGCATAAATGAGCAGATCAATAGTAGCTCGTGGCATGTGTCCACATTTCTGGGATGAAGATTATTATGACATCACAATTGTCCTAGGTAATAGGCAGTAATAGGTACTGCCTATTACAGGGAAAACGAGCTGATCCCCAACCCATCTAAAACACAGACATGTTCTTTTCATCTCAAGAACAGGCAAGCATCCCGAGCTCTGAGGATGACCTGGGAAGGAATCCCACTGGAGCATTGCAGCGCACCCAAATACCTGGGAGTCACTCTGGACCGTGCTCTGACCTACAAGAAGCACTGCCTGAACATCAAGCAAAAAGTGAGTGCTAGAAACAATATCATATGAAAGCTGACTGGCACAACCTGGGGATCACAACCAGATACAGTGAAGACATCTGCCCTTGCACTATGCTACTCTGCTGCTGAGTATGCATGACCGGTGTGGAACACATCTCACCACGCTAAAACAGTGGATGTGGCTCTTAATGAGGCATGCCGCATTATCACAGGGTGTCTGCAACCTACACCACTGGAGAAATTACACTGCTTAGCCGGTATCGCACCACCTGACATCCGTCGGGAAGTAGCAGCCAATAGTGAAAAGACCAAGGCAGAAATATCTCCAGCTCATCCCTTGTTTAGGTATCAGCCAGCACATCAACGACTTAAACCTAGAAATAGTTTCATCAACGACTTAAATCTAGAAATAGTTTTCTAAGATCTACAGAGACACTCGCTGGAACACCTCAGCAAGCGAGAGTTCAAAAGTGGCAGGCTCAAACCCAGAACCTCAACCAATGGCTGATACCAAATGAGGGACTCCCCCCTGGGCACACAGAAGACTGGGCGACTTGGAAGGCGCTGAACAGACTGCGCTCTGGCACCACGAGATGCAGAGCCAACCTCAAGAAATGGGGCCACAAAGTGGAATCCTCGGCATGCGAGTGTGGAGAAGAGCAAACCACTGACCACCTGCTGCAATGCACCCTGAGCCCTGCCACATGCACAAGGGAGGACCTTCTTGCAGCAACACCAGAAGCACTCCAAGTGGCCAGATACTGGTCAAAGGACATTTAACCAACTACCAAACTCGCAAATTTTGTATTTTGTCTGTCTGTTTGTTTGTTTGTTTTGTTCTGTTAGAAATGTAATACAATTGACTGGTTGCCCTGACACGACAAATAAATACCTGTCCTAGGTAGCACTTCTTAATTAAAGGTATTTGGAAGGAGAGTGTAAAGGTGGTGGAAAGGGAGGAGGATATTGTATGTTGCGTAAGTCAGGCAGCACACTTGCACATGTGGACATATGGCATTTGTAGGGACAATGTTGTGTTTGGAGGGGAGCAATCCTGGTTTAGAAGTAATAATCAAAACATGTCTCAGGTCTCCTGCAGTAACTATTTAGGCCACTAGTTTGCAATCTTTGGTTCTGCATATATTTTGGACTTTGGCTTCCAATATCCCTGATCGCTGGCCAAGATTCTGGGAACTGAAGTTCAAAATACAGTGGTATCCCCATAGCTATGGAACTGATATGTATTTTCACTTATCTACAGTTTAATTTGCAGTCATCCCTCCACACATTTGCACTTTTGGATTTTGTGGATTTTATTTATTTATTTATTTATTTCGTATCAAAAGCATTGCATATATTAGCATAAAACCGATAAAAAATAGAACAAGTGCAGGCAGATAAATATCTTTGACCAAAAACGGGCAACAGCAATGGCACTGTCTGTAGACTCCAACAATTCTTCCTCTGTACATGAGGCAGGAAGATGGAAAACGGAATGCTGGTGGGCAGGAAAAGAGATTTAAAGATGGGCTCAAAGCCAACCTTAAAAACTCTGGCATGAACACTGAGAACTGGGAAGCCATGGACCTTGAGCGCTCCAGCTGGAGGTCAGCTGTGACCAGCAGTGCTGTAGAATTTGAAGAGGCACGAATGGAGGGCAAAAGAAAGAAACGTGCCAAGAGGAAGGTGCATCAAGCCAAACCTGACCGGGACTGCCTTCCACCTGGAAACCAATGCCCTCACTGCGGAAGAAGATGCAAATCAAGAATAAGGCTCCACAATCACCTACAGACTCACCACCAGTACACCGATCTTGGAAGACAATCCTACTCGGACAACGAGGGATCGCCTAAGTAAGTAACATGCCCTACAAATAAGATATGTGCAGTGTGCATAGGAATTCATTCATGCTTTTTTCAAATTATAATCTGGCCCTCCAACAGTTTGAGGGACTGTGACCTGGCCCTCTCTTTAAAAAGTTTGAAGACCCCTGGTATAGACTCTTGATCCCTGGACACTGCTCATTGAACTCTCGACATTTGACCACTGGACTGGATCAAAACGATGTTACCTTGAACCTGCAACAATTTTTGCTGTCAGTTTTTGTTTTATATTCCGTGGCTGAGTGCTATCTTTGTTTTATATTTTGGACTATTAAAAAAGACAGACAGTAAGTGCTGCTTTAATTAAATTGGTTAACACAATCTTGCAGTTCTTCTCAGACATCAGAAGAGCTGCAAGACCAAGAACAAGCCACGAGAGTAAAGATGAAGATCCACCCAGAGGAAAAGTGTTCCTGCCATACATCAAGGGAACCACTGACCGCATAGGGAAGCTGATGAGGAAACACAACATACAAACAATCTACAAACCCACCAAGAAAATCCAACCAATGCTACGTTCAGCAAAGGACAAGAGGGATCCTCTCACCTCTGCAGGAGTCTACCGTATACCATGCAGCTGTGGACAAGTCTACATAGGGACCACCAAACGCAGCGCCCAGACACGCATCAAGGAACGTGAAAGGCACTGCAGACTACTTCAACCAGAGAAGTCAGCCATAGCAGAGCACCAGATGAACCAGCCTGGACACAGCATATTATTTGAGAACACAGAAATGCTGGACCACACCAACAACCACCATGTCAGACTACACAGAGAAGCCATTGAAATCCACAAGCATGTGGACAATTTCAACAGAAAGGAAGAGACCATGAAAATGAACAAAATCTGGCTACCAGTATTAAAAAATTCTAAAATTACAACAGCAAAACAGCAGAGAGGAAACAACCAGGCACATCTTAACACCTCTCAACAAAAGATTTTCCCAGGCTCAGGCAGGCCTTCAAATGCTAATGAAGGTGGTCAGTTGAAACATTCGCACCTAGCTCTAGCAGAGAAGAGCTCTTTGCCCCACCCCAGTCTTTCCACAGATATATAAACCCATTGTCCTATTTCCAACAGACCTCACTACCTCTGAGGATGCTTGCCATAGATGCAGGCGAAACATCAGGAGAAATGCCTCTAGAACATGGCCCTATAGCCTGAAAAAACCCACAAGAACCTAAACTGGGAGTTTGTTTGGTTCATCTCTACTTGAATATGGCAGAGCCTGACATCGTGACAGGACTAAGTTCTCGGGTGTTTCCTATTGCTAGCTTGTTTCTTTGCTAATCTAGAGGACCTGCGGAATTATACCTTCTTTCTTCGCAGATCCACAAAAGCTGGGACACTTAACCCTTCCTCGGCCTGCTCAGAGGAGCTTGCTTGTATTGGCTCTGCAGGTTGGGAAGTGGTAGATACCTCCATAGGACCTTCTTCTAAGCTCTGCTATCCAAGTTATCAACAACACTCTAGTCAACTTTCTTCTGTCATGTTAGATGACCCATAGATTGCTAGAAACAACACCTCTCTGGGAATCTCTAGGTCAGGCCAGTGCAACCTGTGGCATTCCAGGTGTGTTGGATTTCAGCTCCCATAATTCCCGTCCATTGGAAAAGATGGCAAAGGCTTTTAGGAGTTGGAAGTCTAAACACTGCTCTCTCAAATAAAAAAAATAGTATTTCAAGGCATGGACAGACTCAAATTGGGAGAAACAAATCTGTCAAATAGCCTGTGTCATATAGGGCTTTATAGGTCATAGCCATCACTGTGAATTGTGCCTGGAAACAAACGAGTAGCCAGTGGAGCTGTTTTAATAGGAGCATCGCCTTGTCTCTGTAACTTGCCCCAGTTAACAGCCTGGCTGCAGCTGCTTAAACCAGCTGCAGTTTCCAAACACTCTTCAATGTGTTGTACTCTTCCAAGTACAACACATACAGATACCCTGAGCCTTATATGGCTTTATGGGTCATGATCAGCACTTAGAATTGTGCCCAGAAACAAACTGGCAGTCAGTGGGGCTGTTGCACCAAGGGAACTGTGTGCTTCCTATAGGACAGTGGTTCCCAACCTGTGGGCGATGGCCCACCAGTGGCCCGTGAGACCTGAAATAAGGTCCGCAGCTCTAGATTATTAAATATGGTTTTCTGTGGGTGAGCAGATGGCAACTACAGGATGGCATATGTTCTGTATCAGGTACTACTGGTCAGTCGTAAGACCGAACAAGGTACGGGGTTACAGCCTGTGCTGGACGGGGTCACAGTCCCACTAAAGGCACAGGTTCGCAGTCTGGGAGTTCTAGACTCATCGCTGAGCCTGGAACCCCAGGTGGTGGTCAGGGGAGTTTTTGCACAACCAAACCTTGTGCGCCAGCTGCGCCCGTACCTTGGGAAGGCTGACTTGGTAGCCCACGCTTTGGTTACATCCCGTTTAGACTACTGCAACACTCTCTACGTGGGGTTGCCTCTGAAGACTGCCCGGAAGCTGCAGCAAGTACAATGCGCAGCAGCCAGATTACTAACAGGTGCTGGGTACAGGGAGCACACCACTCCGCTGTTACACCAGCTGCACTGGCTGCCAATTAGCTTCCGAGCACAATTCAAAGTGCTGGTGTTAACCTATAAAGCCCTAAACGGCTCCGGCCTGGTTTACCTCTCTGAACGTATTCTCCCCTATGAACCATCAAGATTATCAAGATTACTAAGATCGTCGCTTTTTTGTTGAGAAGAAACAATGGAAAAGTTTTGAGGAGGACAGACTGGTCCTCTATATATGACTATGAAAAGAAAGTTGAAAAAACAATGGGATGAGAATTGACATTAAGGTGAAGAAATGTATTGAAAAGATCCTGAGGTTGGAGTGGAAGTCATTTTAGAATAGTTGGATAGTTTTAGTGTATGTATTAGATGTTAGTTAGATATTGTTGTTCTTTGGTTTTTTTTTTTTATGTATGTGTATCCTTGCCTTTTCCTACTTTTCTATTGTCTTGCTATTGTTCCCCCTCTTTCCTTGTGTGGATTTGTGAAAAATTTAATAAAAAATTATTTAAAAAAAAAAAAAAGATTACTAAGATCGTCTGAAGGGGCCCTGCTCTCGGTCCCACTGGCCTCACAAGCGCGGCTGGTGGGGATGAGGGACAGGGCCTTCTCGGTGGTGGCCCCACGACTCTGGAACTCTCTTCCGCCAGAGGTCAGAACCGCCCCAACAATCCTGACATTCAGGAAACAGGTGAAGTCGTGGTTATGGAGACAGGCTTTCGAAGAATGAGACACCGATCTAGATGGAAGACGATGTATATTCGTTATTCGATTTTAGTTTGACGACTGACCACTGTAGTTTTAAATATATGTGCTTTTTTAATGTTTTATTGTAATGTGTACTTTGATATTTTATCGATTGTATGTGTTTTTATGGTTGGAAACCGGGCTGTGTCCCTCTTATGAGGTGAGAAGCTCAGTATATAAAACTTTGAAATAAATAAATAAATAAATAAATAAATAAATAAACTAGAGCTGATGCGGTCTATCCAATGCATTTTCTGACTCAGCACTCCAAATAACCAAACAGAATCTAAAGTTGATAAAAAACCGATTCGTAACCCTTTTGGTACTAGTGTTTGAAAAAAAAGCTGGGAACCGCTGCTATAGGAAGACTCAGTTATCTGGCTGCAGCTCTTTGGACCAGCCAAGGGACTTCATCCCATGATTGGGGAAAAGAGTAGGGAACACCTTCTTTCTATTCCATAATATATTCACCCCCATCACATGTGATCTACTTTTGTTCATTTCTATTGCAATCCTCTGTGTTCTGAACTATCGCACAGGTGAGTGCAGCCTCCACTCATGCCACATTCTTTTTCCACAATTGCAAAGGAAAACTTGGCAATTGTGGAAAACCAAAATCTAGGTCTAAAAAGGGGGAAAACATGCCCATAATAAAGTGGTGATATATCAAAATTGTGCAATTCCTGAAGAATATTTTTTTTATTTTAAAAAAATACTGTAAAAGTTTCATGCAAAAGGATTACTGGCAAGGCTTATTTTGAGACCACGCACGGGAACACCCTCATTTTTACATCACTACAACGATCTGAAATGGGGGAATCTGACCGTTCCCATCCAACGTTAAAATAAGTGCTCAGGTCAACCTGAGCAAAGCAGTCTCTCTCTCCCATTACCAAGCCTAAAACCAGAAAGAAATGGATCTAGATCAGGCGTGGGCAAAGTTCAGCCCTCCATGTTTTTTGGACTTCAACTCCCATAATTCCTAACATCCGGTAATTTGCCCATGCTTGATCTAGAACATATGACTCTCAGCTCTCCAAGGATGCTGCATCTAAAAACAAAACCTGGACAAGCAGGATCCACTGTGACATCCACTGGAACTATATGAACTACAACATCCAGGTCAGGAGATCTGTGTGTCATCATCTGTAAAGCATTGTGCAAATTCTTCAGAGAAGGCTGTTGAATGGTCTGTATTTTCCATTTGAGGATCAGTGGTTAAATAGCCCTCTGACCACTCAAAACAACTCTGCTGGACGGCTCCTTGCAAATGCAATAGGATTTCAAATAGACTCTCGCTCGCTGCAGGCTGGCAGATAAGAGTTCGATGCAGTCCAATTAGACTTGGAATACCCACTGCCTGGACTGATACTAGGGAAAGCACTGTCAATCAGCCTGGCTTATTTCACAGGATCGTTGTGAAAACAAAATGGAATTATCGCCTCCACCAGAAACACCAATCTCGACTCCTTGGGAGAAAGTGTGAGATAACAAGCTCTATAAATATGCACAAACTAATTTTAGTGAGAGAAGGTGGCAAGAGTCAAAAAGAAGAATGCACAGATCCGACACACACAACTTGGAACTCAGAAAACCAAATACAGGGGTTGAATGAAAAGTAATGCCTCCACCTTCGTTACTTGGGTTTGGATGGGAATATTTTAATAAATTAAACTCAGAAATAATCTTTAGAATGTGCTCTTCAGCTACCACTATTCACTTTTCCACATAATCGCCAGACAATTGGATACATTTCTGCCAACGATTTCTGAAGCCGTCAACACTCTGTCTCCGCAACCCATCGTGCACAGATCTTCTGATAGCCAAGCAAAGAAATAATGTGACCCATCTCAACCTGGGGGGTCACAAGGGGGTGTCAGAGGGGTCACCGAAGACCACTAAAAATACAGTATTTTCTGTATTGTCGAAGGCTTTCATGGCCGGAATCACTGGGTTGTTGTAGGTTTTTTCGGGCTATATGGCCATGGTCTAGAGGCATTTTCTCCTGACGTTTCGCCTGCATCTATGGCAAGCATCCTCAGAGATAGTGAGGTCTGTTGGAAGTAGGAAAAAGGGTTTATATATCTGTGGAATGACCAGGGTGGGGCAAAGGACTCTTGTCTGCTGGAGCTAGGTGTGAATGTTTCAACTGACCACCTTGATTAGCATATAATGGCCTGGCAGTACCTAGAGCAAACTTTTGTTGAGAGGTGATTAGATGTCCTTGTTTGTTTCCTCTCTGTTGTTGTGCTGTTGTAATTTTAGAGTTTTTTTAATACTAGTAGCTCACTACCTCTGAGGATGCTTGCCATAGATGCAGGCGAAACGTCAGGAGAGAATGCCTCTAGACCATGGCCATATAGCCCGAAAAAACCTACAACAGCCCACAGTATTTTCTGTTGGTCATGAGGGTTCTGTGTGAGAAGTTTGTCCCAATTCTATCATTGGTGGGGTTCAGAATGCTCTTTGATTATAGGTGAACTAAAAATCCCAGCAACTACAACTCCCAAATGTCAAAGTCTATTTCCCCAAACCCCACCAGTGTTCACATTTGAGCATATTGAGCGTCTGTGCCAAGTTTGGTCCATATCCATCATTGTTTGAATCCACAGTGCTCTCTGGATGTAGGTGAACTACAAGCCCTATGAGGAGTGGCTTAAAGAGCTGGACATGTTTTGCCTGAAGAAGAGAAGGCTGAAAAGAGACATGATAGCCATGTATAAATATGTGAGTGGAAGTCTGAACCTTAGGAAGAACTTCCTGATTGTGAGAGCTGTTCAGCAGTGGAACTCTCTGCCCCAGAGTGTGGTGGAGGCTCATTCTTTGGAGGCTTTTAAACAGAGGTTGGATGGCTATCTGTTGGGTGTCCTTTGAATGCAATTTTCCTGCTTCTTGGCAGAGGGTTGGACTGGATGGCCCACAAGGTCTCTTCCAACTCAATGATTTGATGATTCTATGAGGGTGATTCTCCCCAATGCGTCCTCTTCATCCTGGAAAGAAGTGGCGAGTGGAGTGCCATAAGCAAGGTTTTATCCTGGGCCCGGTCCTGTTTACCATCTTCATTAATGACTTAGATGAAGGGTTAGAAGGCAGGTTCATCAAGTTTGCAGACGACACCAAATTGGGAGGGAGAGCCAATACTCCAGAAGACAGAAGCAGAATTCAAAACAATCTGAACAGATTAGAGAGATGATGGTCCAAAACGAACACAATGAAGTTCAACAGGGACAAATGCAAGATACTCCACTTAGGCAGGAAAAAATGAAATGCAAAGAGACAGAATGGGGAGGATACCTGGCTCGACAGCGGGACGTGTGAAAAGGATCTTGGAGTCCTCATGGGGAGGAAGGTGAACATGAGCCAACAATGTCATGTGGCAGTTTAAAAGCCAGTGGGATTTTGGCCTGCATCAATAGGAGTCTAGGGCCTAAATCCAGGGAAGTCCTGCTCCTCCTCTATTCTGTCCTGGTCAGACCACACCTGAAATCACACCGTGTCCAATTCTGGGCACCACAATTGAAGGGAGATTCTGGCTCTAAGCTGGAATGTGTCCAGAGAAAAGTGACTAAAAGAATCAAGAGTTTGGAGAAGAAGCCCTATGAGGAGCGGCTTAAAGAGCTGCTCATGATTAGCCTTTAGAAGAAAAGTCTGAGAAGAGACATGATGAGGGCTATGGATAAATATGTGATAGGGAGGAGGGAGCAAGCTTGTTTTCTGCTGCCCTGGAGACTAGGATACAAAACAATGGATTCAAATTACAGGAAAAGATATTCCACCTGAACATGAGGAAGAACTTCCTAACTGTGAGAGCTGTTCAGCAGTGGTACTCACTGCCCCAGAGTATGGTGAAGGCTCCTTCTTTGGAGGCATTTAAGCAGAAGCTGGGTGGCCATCTGTTAGAGGTGCTTTGAATGTGATTTTACTACTTCTTGGCAGAATGGGGTTGGACTGGATGACCCATGAGGTCTCTTCCAACTCTAGGATTCTATATCATAAGTCTCATTGTAAAAGGCAATTGTGTGGATTGGTTGTATTTGTTTGGCTGACTCAACTAGAGCTAAGCCTTGTGTTGATGCTGAACTTGCAACAACATCACACTAGATTCTTAATCCATTTTTAAATCTGGTTTCTGCCTCCTGCAGAAATTGGGGTTTGTAGTTTAGTGAGCCTGTTAAAGGCTCCTCCCTAAACTACAAAGCCCAGAATTCTGCAGGAGGCAGCAACTGGATTCAAAGTGGATTCATTCTCTAGTGTGTTGAGGTGTGCTCATAGTTATTGCACTGGTAACATCAGAACTGAGGTAGGCACAGGTGCAAAAAATATTTTATGGAGAAATTATGGCTATCTAAGTGCACCAACCCCTCACTTGCCATCTGATGATCCTTCTGTTTCAGAGAGACCCAGACAAAGCAGTAAACAATTTACAATACTTTGACTTAAGTGGAAAATACACCTACTTAGGTGGAAAATACACAGGTGCCCATGGCAGTGCAGTGGGTTAAACCACTGAGCTGCTAAATTAGTTGACCAAAAGGTAGCAGGTCCGAATCCAGGGAGCGATGCGAGCTCTCGCTGTTAGCCCCAGCTTCTGCCGACCTAGCAGTTGGAAAACATGCAAATGTGAGTAGATCAATAGGAACCATTCTGGCGGGAAGGTAGTGGCTCTCCATGCAGTCATGCCGGACACATGACCTTGGAGGTGTCTACGGACAACGCCAGCTCTTCAGCTTAGAAATGGAGATGAGCACCAACCCCCAGAGTCAGACACGACTGGACTTTATGTCAGGGGACAACCTTTACTTTACCCTAGGTGGAAAATACACAGGAGCCCCCGGTGGCGTAGTGGGTTAAACCACTGAGCTGCTAAATTTGTTCACCAAAAGGTAGCAGGTTTGAATCCGGGGAGCGACGCAAGCTCCCGCTGTTAGCCCCAGCTTCTGCCAACCTAGCTATTCGAAAACATGCAAATGTGAGTAGATAAATAGGAACCACTCCGGCGGAAAGGTAACAGCGCTCCATGCAGTCATGCCGGATACATGACCTTGGAGGTGTCTACGGACAACGCTGGCTCTTCAGCTTAGAAATGGAGATGAGCACCACACCCCAGAGTCAGACACGACTGGACTTAATGTCAGGGGACAACCTTTACTTTACCCTAGGTGGAAAATACACAGGAGCCCCCGGTCGCAGAGTGGGTTAAACCACTGAGCTCCTACATTTGTTGACCAAAAGGTTGCAGGTTTGAATCCGGGGAGCAACGCAAGCTCCCGCTGTTAGCCCCAGCTTCTGCCAACCTAGGTATTCAAAAACATGCAAATGTGAGTAGATCAATAGGAACCACTCCGGCGGAAAGGTAACAGTGCTCCATGCAGTCATGCCGGGCACATGACCTTGGAGGTGTCTATGGACAACACCGGCTCTTCAGCTTAGAAATGGAGATGAGCACCAACCCCCAGATTCGGACACGACTGGACTTAATGTCAGGGGACAACCTTTACCTTACCCTAGGTGGAAAATACACAGGAGCCCCCGGTCGCAGAGTGGGTTAAACCACTGAGCTGCTAAATTTGTTGACCAAAGGTAGCAGGTCCGAATCCGGGGAGCGACGCGAGCTCCCACTGTCAGCCCCAGCTTCTGCCAACCTAGCTATTCGAAAACATGCAAATGTGAGTAGATCAATAGGAACCACTCCGGCGGAAAGGTAACAGCGCTCCATGCACTCATGCCGGACACATGACCTTGGAGATGTCTATGGACAACACCGGCTCTTCAGCTTAGAAATGGAGATGAGCACCACACCCCAGAGTCAGACACGACTGGACTTAATGTCAGGAGACAACCTTTACTTTACCCTAGGTGGAAAATACACAGGAGCCCCCGGTCGCAGAGTGGGTTAAACCACTGAGCTGCTAAATTTGTTGACCAAAAGGTAGAAGGTAACGGCGCTCCATGCAGTCATGCCGGACACATGACCTTGGAGGTGTCTACGGACAACGCCGGCTTTTCGGCTTAGAAATGGAGATGAGCACCAACCCCCAGAGTCAAACACGACTGGACTTAATGTCAGGGGAAACCCTTTACCTTGCACCTACTTCATTCATAAGGCACAGCTTTGAGATTTTCTTTTTGAAACTGACGTGTATTCATTGCCACTACAAATATGGCACGTATCACATTATGTTTCATTGCCCAAGAATGCTGCCTTAATGCCGTCTCCTTGTTTTCAAGTTGTGTCTGCCAGCAAACCTAGCATCTGCATAAACAGACCAAAGGCCAACAGTGCGAAGTTTTGCTCTTCCCTTCCTTGGCTCCCTACATATACCTACTTAGCCGTGCATCCACCTATCCCATGGCCTTGCTGGATATTTTAATATCAACCCATGGTGTTTGTTTATTTATTTTAAGAAGAACAACAACAGCAACAACATGCTGCAAAGACTGTTTCGCCTTTGGCTCGTGCACCTTCCCCTTGCAACCATTTCATCTTGGAATTCCACCAGACCGCTGACCCGAAGCTGGGAAAAGGAGGGAGGGGAGCGCATGGGAAATGAATGAATTCAGAGACCATGAATTGAGGGAAATTTGATCTTTTCGCCAGAAAGGAAGGTGGGGGAGACTGAAGAGGGAGGGCAAAGAGAGAGAGACAAATCCCCCAACAAAAGGACAGAGCACAAAGCAGGCACAAAGAAAGGCTCAGGGGCTAGCAAGCCACCCTCTCCTCTATTCTTGTGGGATTCAATGCTGGCCAGTGAGGAGAAGGGGGAGAGAAACTCCTGCATTGTCTAGCAAGGCCTGCTTGCTTCTCTTGCCTTCCTCCATCACCCCCGAAAATAGAGGCCAAGGATAGCACTCATCCATCATCTTGCTCAAATTGGGCAAGACACACTCTGCAGACAAGTTCTCCCCTGGCCTTTCGATCCTGGCTTGCTCTGCTCCGCTGCCAAGGCGAAAGCAACACAAAGAGGTCTGCCTCCATCCTCACCTGAACGCCCATCTTCTCTTTAGCTAGGGAGCATCTTCGAGGTGCCCGAGAGGAAGAGATCTTCGCCGCTGGTCCCCAGCATCCGGATTTCACAGCTGCTCTGCTGCTGCCTTCATGGCCAAGGAGAGGAGGACAGAAAGGGAGGGAACAGAGAGAGCTGGGGTGCTTTTCATATTCATAAGGCACTCCTTCCCCGGCTCGGAGATTGGGCGCAGACAGTAGCAAGATACACCCACCCGCCTTCCTTCGCCAGCCTATAGCTTAGCTAGACCCTGCTCTCTGCCCATTGGAGTTGGTAGAAAGAAAGAGCAGTGGGGTGCAGAGGCAGGCAAAGGAACACATAAGGCACAGTGTGCATGTATTGTCGAAGGCTTTCACGGCCAGAATCACTGGGTTGTTGCAAGTTTTTCAGGCTGTATGGCCATGTGCTAGAAGCATTCTCTCCTGATGTTTCGCCTGCATCTGTGGCAGGCATCCTCAGAAGTTGTGAGATCTGTTGGAAACTAGGAACATTGGTTTTATATATATGTGGGAGAAAGAACTCTTGTCTGTTGGAGCTAGGTGTGAATGTTTCAATTGGCCACCTTGATTAGCATTTGATGGTCTGACAGTTTTTAGGTGTGGCTTGTTACTGCCTGGGAAAATCCTTTGTTGAGAATCATAGAATCAAAGAGTTGGAAGAGACCTCATGGGCCATCCAGTCCAACCCCATTCTGCCAAGAAGCAGGAATGTTGCATTCAAATCACCCCTGACAGATGGCCATCCAGCCTCTGTTTAAAAGCTTCCAAAGAAGGAGTCTCCACCACACTCCGGGGCAGAGAGTTCCACTGCTGAATGGCCCTCATAGTCAGGAAGTTCTTCCTCGTGTTCAGATGGAATCTCCTTTCTTGTAGTTTGAAGCCATTGTTCCGCGTCCTAGTCTCCAAGGAAGCAGAAAACAAGCTTGCTCCCTCCTCCCTGTGGCTTCCTCTCACATATTTATACATGGCTATCATATCTCCTCTCAGCCTTCTCTTCTTCAGGCTAAACATGCCCAGCTCCTTAAGCCGCTCCTCATAGGGCTTGTTCTCCATACCCTTGATCATTTTAGTCGCCCTCCTCTGGACACATTCCAGCTTGTCAATATCTCTCTTGAATTGTGGTGTCCAGAATTGGACACAATATTCCAGGTGTGGTCTAACCAAGGTGGAATAGAGGTCTAGGATCTAGGGAAGTATTACTTCCCTAGATCCAGACACTATGCTCCTCTTGATGCAGGCCAAAATCCCATTGGCTTTTTTTGCCGTCACATCACATTGTTGGCTCATGTTTAACTTCCTGTCCACGAGGACTCCAAGATCTTTTTCACACGTACTGCTCTCAAGCCAGGCATTGTCCCCCATTTTGTATCTTTGCATTTCGTTTTTCCTGCCAAAGTGGAGTATCTTGCATTTGTCACTGTTGAACTTCATTTTGTTAGTTTTGGCCATTCATCTCTCTAATCTGTCAAGATCGTTTTGAATCCTGCTCCTGTCCTCTGGAGTATTGGCTCTTCCTCCCAATTTGGTGTCATCTGCAAACTTGATGATCCTGCCTTCTAGCCCTTCATCTAAGTCATTAAAGAATGTAAAGAATTTCCTTTGGAACAGGATGTGCAACCTTTGCCCAGTGGGAAGCCAGGGGGCCCAAGGAGAAGTTATTAGAGGTTTTCCACCACAAATGATCTTTAGATGGCTTGTGAAGTATAACAAAGTAAACAAAGATTATTAATGAATAATCAAACAGAAACTTCTCTGGTCTTCAATAAAGCTAAACAAATGCTTCGAAGCTTTATGCAACTGGTAGCTTCCTAATCTTGCCCACGAAGGACAGGCAACTGTCTTCAATAACTTCTTCTTTACTTTAAATGGAAAATCCCCTTTTTAACTTCTCCCAGGCTGACTGTAATCTAACCCTTACTGATGTGGGCTCCGCTACCGGGTCGAACTGCATCTCGAAGCACCGAGTGGACCTACCAGTAAAGGCTTAGATATTCTCCAGCTGGAGTTCTTTGGTCTTTAGGGCTGTTTCCCTGGAAATCTTTGGAGAATCTTAAGACCATTCTCCCCCGGAAAGTCTTAACGGTTGAAGCTTTTGTACAGGGGAAGTTTGCACACATCCTGTGCATTAGCTTTCCTTGCTGAGACTAACTAAAAAATGGCTCCCTTCCCTTCCCAATTGCCCTGAGCAAGGGGCGGAACCAAAACTTAATGATGATGGACAGGTGACTTGCCCTATGACTGCAACCGAAGGAAGCCACCTATCTGCAGAGTCCCTGAAACCTAGGACTGCAAACAAACATTTAATACAAAGCAAATAAATTTGGAGCTCCTGGTACGGCCGTACCAGCACAGTTGGAGCTAATCAATTGTCCACCCTGATTAGCATTTGATGGCCTGACAGTTTTTAGGTGTGGCTTGTTACTGCCTGGAAAAATCCTTTGTTGAGAGGTGATTAGGTTTTCCTGATTGTTTCTTGCCTGGAGTTCCCCCGTGTTTGAGTTTTGGTTTTTTATTTACTGTTACGAGGGTTGAATGAAAAGTAATGCCACCTTCTCTCCTCAACAGCTGGCAATACTGGTATGCAGCAGGTACTGGCTTGTTCAGTAGACTCTCCTCTATTTATTTATTTATTTATTTATTTAAAACACTTATATTCCGCCCTTCTCACCCCGAAGGGGACTCAGAGCGGAGCACAACATATACATGCAAACATTCAATGCCTGGGTATAATACATAAACATTTAAAACATCTATCTAAATATTAAAATACACCATTTAAAATAACACAATTTAAAACCGTGCTAGTCATCCACATCAAATCCAATTGGCCCTGTCATCTTTCCCATTGTCGCTTCATTGCCCTGTCCCGAAAGCTTGGTCCGACAGCCAAGTTTTTACCATCCTTCTAAAGGACAGGAGGGAGGGGGCCAACCTGAACTCATAAGGAAGGGAGTTCCATAGCCGGGGAGCAATCACCGAGAAGGCCCTGTCTCTCGTCCCCACCAATCGCGCCTTTGACAATGGCCGAAAGCGGGGCCTCCCCGGAGGATCTTAATCTTCACAATGGTACATAGAAGAAGATGCATTTGGACAGATAATTTGGGCCGGGGCCATTTAGGTCTTTATAGGCCAAAGCCAGCACTTTGAATTGTGCCCGGTAGCAAACTGGCAGCCAGTGGAGCTGGCATAACATGGGAGTTGTATGCTCCCTGTATGCCACCCCAGTTATTAACCTGACTGCCTCTCGTTGGACTATTTGAAGCTTCCGAGCAGTCTTCAAAGGCAACCCCACGTAGAGTGCATTGCAGTAGTCTATTCTAGATGTAACGAGAGCGTGGACCACTGTGGCCAAGTCTGACTTCCCAAGGTACGGGCGCAGCTGGCGCACAAGTTTTAATTGTGCGAACGCTCCCCTGGCCACCGCTGCAACCTGGGATTCCAGGCTCAGTGATGAGTCCAGAAGAACTCCCAAGCTGCTCTACAGTTCCATTTTGGCGGAAAGCCTTAGCATTGAACGGTTGTGTTGTTAAAGTGCAAAGTATGGAACCCTGCGCAGACGGTCGGTCAATGCGACTTAAGCAACATGCAGTCATTGAATTCTTGACAGCAGAAAGTGTCACCCCAAAGGAGATTTGTCACTTGCCTCACTAGCAAAAGAAGCTCTGAAGATGCCAGTAGCCACAGATGCAGGCGAAACATCAGGAGAGAATGCTACTTGAACATGGGCATACAGCCCGAAAAACTCACAGCAACCCTATCATGGTTTGTCCAGAGGAGGTTTCCCTTTGATTTCCTTTGAGGATGAGAGAGTATGGCTTTCATAAGTTTCATCCAGTGAATTTCCATGATTGAGCAGGGATTTGAACTCTGAGGGTCTCCAGTGCTCAAACCATGGACTTTGCTGAAACCTATTTTGAAAGTAATATTTTCTAACAATGGTAGATATTGACCATGCCATACTTAGTGACA
This sequence comes from Anolis sagrei, assembly GCF_037176765.1. Lineage (NCBI taxonomy): Eukaryota > Metazoa > Chordata > Lepidosauria > Squamata > Anolidae > Anolis > Anolis sagrei. The sequence continues at coordinate 336,691,216 of NC_090021.1, forward strand.
TCACTAGCGAACTTAACCTGCAAAATCACCAGGGTTTGCCCTCTATGACATTGTTTTGGCTCGGAAATCTCTGTACCTGGAAGAGTTCTGTCCTGGCAACCTTCCTGAAAGTGGGGCAGAAGTATCCATACTTACTCAAACTGCCTTTTACCTGATTAGGCTGGTATGCATACTATGCTCCTAAGAAGCAATCTGTGCCAAGAAATCAGTAATCTCCTATTTATATCTCTGGTTCTCAACCATTTGTTCATGTACCAGCAGTAGGACATAAAAATAGTCTAGTTGGAACACGAGGGCTTAGTCATAGCAGCAAGAACGATTCCCAATAGTCTCACCTCAGTTAAAATCACAGAATTGGAATGGACCGTCTACTAGCCCAACCAGGCAAAAAATACACAACAAACGCAATGAGTGTTGCCCATCCAAGCTCTGTTGGAAGATCTCCAAAGAAGGAGAGTTCCCCATCTTCTGGAGCATCTATTCCATTGTTGAACAGCTATTACAGGCAAGATCTTCTGCAATGTAAGAATTGCAATCCATTTATTCATTAGGTTCTTGTGGGTTTTTTCGGGCTATAGAGCCATGTTCTAGAGGCATTTCTCCTGACGTTTCGCCTGCATCTATGGCAAGCATCCTCAGAGGTTGAGAAGGTCCTTTTCAACCTCTGAGGATGCTTGCCATAGATGCAGGCGAAACGTCAGGAGAAATGCCTCTAGAACATGGCTCTATAGCCCGAAAAAACCCACAAGAACCTAGTGATTCCAGCCATGAAAGCCTTCAACAATACATTTATTCATGTTTGCAAGCCATATCGCTGTGTCTTTTATATGGCATCCCTTCAGATATATAAGCAAAAGTCACCTCTCGCTTTCCAGACTTTTAAAAAATTTTGGTCACCCTTTTTTAGAAATAAATATTTCTGTTTAATAATATCCGTGGTGTTGCTTTCCCATGGTGTTGGGAAGCTTTTCTTACGGTACTTACTTACTTACTTAGGCAATCCTTCGTTGGCTAAGTAGGATAGTCTTCCAAGATCAGTGTTCTGGTGGGTCCGTACGTGACTGTGGAGCCCTATTCTTGATCTGCATCTTCTCCCGCAGTGAGGGCATTGGTTTCCAGGTGGAAGGAGGTCTCGGTCGGGGTTGGCATGTTTCTTTCTTTCACCCTCCATTCGTGGCTCTTTAAATTCTACAGCACTGCTGGTCACAACTGACCTCCAGCTGGAGCGCTCAAGGGCCAGGGCTTCCCAGTTCTCAGTGTCTATGCCAGAGTTTTTAAGGTTGGCTTTGAGCCCATCTTTAAATCTCTTTTCTTGTCCACCAACATTCTGTTTTCCGTTTTTGAGTTCAGAGTAGAACAACTGCTTTGGGAAACGGTGGTCGGGCATCCGGACAACGTGGCCGGTCCAGCAGAATTGATGGCGGAGGACCATCGCTTCAATGCTGGTGGTCTTTGCTTCTTCCAGCACGCTGACATTTATCCACCTGTCTTCCCAAGAGATTTGCAGGATTTTCCAGAGGCAGTGCTGATGGAATCTTTCCAGGAGTTGCATGTGACGTCTGTAGACAGTTCACATCTCGCAGGCATATAGCAGGGTTGGGAGGACAATGGATTTATAAACAAGCACATCCTACGGATGTCCCGGTCCTCAAACACTCTCTGCTTCATTCGGAAAAATGCTGCACTCGCAGAGCTCAGGCGGTGTTGTATTTCAGTGTCAATGTTGACTTTGGTGGAGAGGTGGCTGCCAAGGTAGTGGAAATGGTCAACATTTTCTAATGTTACACCATTAAGCTGTATCTCTGGCATTGGAAAGGGGTTTGGTGGCGGGGTCTCTCATGTCAGCCGTAAAGACAAAAAAGCCTCACTGTCAACACATGAAGTTCTTCAAGCAATTGAAGGCAGGCAAGAAACAAAAGTAAAAGGGGATAGAACTGGAATCAGAATCCTGAACCCAACTGATCAACAACTTGTGGTTAGAGATCAAAGGAACTACTGAGATAGAGAAACAGAAGACGAAAATGAAAAGAAATATCAAGAGGCCTCTCCACAAGAGCTAAGGAATCAAAGGGAATTTTAAACCAAGAGTGGGGGTACTCTCTGACCAGCAAAGAAACCCCACATGTTCAAGAAGGAATTAAATCCAATAGAAACAACCCACTAAAGAACTATGTATCAGAGATGAAAGCATGACCTATTCATCTATTATTATCATTATTGACGCAAAAGCTCAGTATGTCACAGCAAGCGAGATCTATATGCTGGATTTCATATCACAAAATCACAAGTTGAACACTTCTCAAGCATCTAAGATTGTGTGATGTATTTGACTTGTGGTTTTGCTATATTATTATTATTATTATTATTATTATTATTATTTATACCCCACTTTATCTCTCCCAAAGTAGACTTAAAAAAGGAACCTTTTGAAGATGAGCTCATGATTTTAAAATGTGAAGTGAAAGTTGCCGTTAAATGGAGCTGACATATTGTTTGTAAGCACAGTGTTGCACTCTAGCCTTGAGACACCTATTCACCCAGCACCACACCAGAATCCAGTATTAACTACAAAAGTTTATTAAGAAAAACATGTACAAAGGGAAAAGAGGCATTTCCCAAAAGTGCAGTAGAGCAGAAAATACAAAATATCAGCAATCCAAAAATGGCAAAGTACATGAAGTCAAGAGAGCCAAAATCCACAGCAGTTCTTCAAACATAAATACATGAAACAGGGACTTTTTCCAAGACAAACCCTTCAAGGAAAAAAGGCAAAAACAGGAAACTTGAATCATGAACTTGAGAGCTGAGACAGGAATACCATCCTTATGGTAATGTTGAGTCCTCTGAGAGGCGTAAAGCAAACACCACTTGTCCTAATTCCAACAGACCTCACACCTCTGAGGATGCTTGCCATAGATGCAGGCGAAACATCAGGAGAAATGCCTCTAGAACATGGCTCTATAGCCCGAAAAAACCCACAAGAACCTAGTAAACACCACTTAATTTAAGCCCAACCAAGAAACCATGAGATCGTGCCAAATACACCTGAGCTTCAAGGACTTCTCACGGATTCTCTCAGAACATCTAATTAGTCTATCTTTCACTCTCTCCATTCTCAAACGTAATCTGGCTTCTCAGGAAAACTCCCCACCAGCCGAAGATCATTTTACAAGGGAACTGAAATCTTCACTTTCTGTTGCCTGGGAACAAGTACAGGAATCCCAAACAATGACCTTCTCATCCTGCAATTTCCTGTGATCACTAGTAGACTCTTCACTTTGAAATACATCAATTTCCTCATCCTCTGATAAATCCTCTGCTGCTTGCTGAGGCACAACACACAGATTCACAGTTAAATCTGACTTAAGTTATAATTATGTTTCTAGCATTCATTTGCAATTGCCCATACAGAACCCAAGAAAGAGGTACATACACACAAACCAAGATACCGTAAAGGGGGGGGGGGTCAACTCAGCAGTAGTCCATCATTCTGGTTTCTCTCTTCTCCTCCCATAGCTTATTTCAATTTCTGCAGACAAGAGTTCAAAATGGGAAAGGATTCAATTAACTTTGCAAACAATTGTCCCTCCCAGTAGATCGTAGCAAAAGCAAACTGCTGCAGATGCTCCTTGTGCTGACATGGTTAGTTTGCACGTGTTTCTGTTATCCAGACATTTTGCAGTTAAGAAGCTTTCCCCAGGCTGCAGTCATAGGCTAGCAGCCTGCCTATCATTGTTGGGGCTTTTGGAACCGCCCTTTTCCCCAGATTCAGGAGGGAAAAGGGGACAGTTTGGTCAGTCTTACAGTTTGAAGCCCAACTACGGAACATGTGAGTTTTTCCCTCTTGTAGAAAAGCTTCGTTTCTTACCAGCTTGGCTGGGGAAGACATTCTCATAGCTTTACTAATACAGCACAGCCCTTGTTGGGGTTAAAGAAACAGATCCACAGCATTAATGGAAAAAATCCAAAGGACTCCAGCTTTGGAAAATCTTCAGAGTTTTAGCCAGTAAGGCCTATTGGGTACCCATAAAGCAAATTGGAACCAGGAGTAGGGCCCTACACCAGCTAAGCCTAAAAGACAGATTGCCCAGGGAGGGGTCAAAAGGATTTCCCTCATAGAAGAAAGAAACAGTTCATGAAGCTAGTTGCCTGTCCATTGTGGACAAGTTAAGAAATATTTGGTTGTTTTTGTTGAAGATCTAAGAAGTATTTGACTGATTGGGTTGTTGTAGGTTTTTCCGGGCTATATGGCCATGGTCTAGAAGCATTTTCTCCTGACGTTTCGCCTGCATCTATGGCAAGCATCCTCAGAGGTAGTGAAGATGCTTGCCATAGATGCAGGCGAAACGTCAGGAGAAAATGCCTCTAGACCATGGCCATATAGCCCGGAAAAACCTACAACAACCCAGTGATTCTGGCCATGAAAGCCTTCGACAATACATTTGACTGATTCGTTGCACCAATAAAGAACTTTGTTAAACTTTCCAACCTTCTAAAAACTTTGTATAGGGAAATTCATAGAGCCTCTCAGCCGAGGCACCCCGGCGTCCTGCTGAGCACATAAAGATCACGTCCTGTTAATAGACAATTGCTACAGGCCCAGCGTGTGACAGCACACTCCTAATTCAAACCTTCTTCCTCATTGTAACTTTTGGGTTTTGCACCACACTCTGTTGTTACACAGTTACATGCATCCTGGTTTTCCTCTGAGATGCTGGAAAATATGCCTTCTTTCCCCCTGGTTTGCTGAATTTATTCAAGGAATTCGCCGGCTTTCAGCCAAACAAGGCCTCTGGAGGCGATATGCGATTAATAAAAAGACTTCAAGAAACTTTAAAGACATGACTAAAAACCAATTAAAAGCACTCCAAACTCCTCTTTAAAAATAGCTCTCAAACTAGGCAAGCAGTTTAAAAAGAGTTTGAGCCGACAGCCTTAATTTTAATAATTCCTTTTTATTTAGGGCAGGCTCTTGGCTTTTAAGTTCCTGCAGCAGAAAGATCTTTTTTAATGGGCCCTCTCGTATTTTTATCTTTTTACCGAGGCTGTAATATAGTTTTAATGGGTGTAATTTAGTGGTTTTTGAAAAATATAGTGTCTTGATTTTTTTAAATAAAAAGCTTTTGTATCAAATAGGTCTTTATTGTACTTCTGTCTTAACTTGATGCGATAAGACATGTTGGGGGGAAAGGTAGGATGTACATACAATAAAATAAAGATGAAATAACAAAATCAGAATTTGAAGTGCGACTTAGGGCTGGGCAACCACGGAAAAATTTGTTTCTAAACTCGATTCGTTTTTTGGGGTTTTTTGCGTTTCGATTTTTAAAAGAATTCCGAATTTTTTCTTTAAAAAAGTTCGATATTTACGAAATTTCGTAAAATTACGAAACAATACGAAACGAATACGAAACGAATACGAATCGATTCGTTAATGGCGGACGCGATCGCGCAATACGCTAAAAAAACCTCCAAATGGGACAGGGGGAACTTCTGAAGCTTCCCTCTCCCTCTGTTGTTGACTGTTGGTGTGATATTTATAACTTTTTTTCACTGATTAAACAAACAACAGCTATAAAACTTGCCCCAGACATGCGGAAATAATAACGAAACGATTTCAAAATGATTTCGAAACGAATACAAAACGAATACGAAGCAATTACGAAACGATTGAAAAATTTGTTTCGTTTTTTAGATGCTCCTGAATGGTTCGTTATCGCTTCGTAACCAAAACAATATAACGAATTTTTAACGAATTACGAAATTACGAAACGAAACCGCCCAGCCCTAGCGACTATGTATTAAGGATGAACACTTAGTAGCAAACATGTATTAACTACATTTAAAACTAGAAGGGGAAGAAGAGTGAGTAAAGGAATGTGTAGTGAAATGCGCACAAAATGCAGGTTATAATATCCAATTTCAAGATGGGGAAAATGTGGAAAGAAGGTTTATGATATCTGAATATTGCACATAGTCTATATCAGGGGTCTTCAAACTTTTTAATCAGAGGGCCAGGTCACAGTCCTTCAAACAGTTGGAGGGCAGGATTATAATTTGAAAAAAAATGAATGAATTCCTGTGCACACTGCACATCTCTTATTTGTAGTGCAAAAAAAACAAACATTTAAAACAATACAATAATTAAAATACAATTTTAACAAATATAAACTTATTATTATTTCAGTGGGAAGTGTGGGCCTGCGTTTGGCTGATGAGATAGGATTGTTGTTGTTGTTGTGTGCTTTCAAGGCATTTCATACTTAGGTTGACCCTGAGTGAGGGCCAGGTAAATGACTTTGGAGGGCCGTATCCGGCCCCCGGGCCTTAGTTTGAGGAGCCCTGGTCTATATAAATAAAATTGTAATGTTCATTTGTGGGATTAACATAACTCAAAAACCACTGGGCCATCACAATACTCAGGAAGTCATGGAGATCTTCATTTTTTTTATTGGGTTTTTTTCCTCATTTTTTCTATTTTTATTTTTTTCTCTTCTCTCTTTCTATTTTCTATTTTCTTCTCTATAATGATTTTTTCATCTTTCTCTTTTTTCGTCTTTTCTTGATTTTATATTTCTCACAGAAAACTCAATAAAGATATTTTTTTAAAAAACCACTGGGCTAATTGACACCAAATTTGGACACAGTACACCTATCAGGACAACGAGTGACCTTCACTCATAAAAACACTGAAAAACACAGCAGAAGAGACTTAAAAAGCAAAAGAAAATTATAAAAAATACATTACAATGTATGCGCATAACCACGTATATACACATATCACACACACACACACAATTAATGGGTGTAATTTAGTGGTTTTTGAAAAATATAGTGTCTTGATTTTTTTTTTAGAAAAAGCTTTTGTATCAAATAGGTTTTTATTGTACTTCTGTCTTAACTTGATGCGATAAGACATGTTGGGGGGAAAGGTAGGATGTACATACAATAAAATAAAGATGAAATAACAAAATCAGTATTTGAAGTGCGACGATGTATTAAGGATGAACACTTAGTGTTGTTGTTCATTCGTTCAGTTGTCTCCGACTCTTCGTGACCTCATGGACCAGCCCACGCCAGAGCTCCCTGTCGGCCGTCACCACCCCCAGCTCCTTCAAGGTCAGTCCAGTCCCTTCAAGGATGCCATCCATCCATCTTGCCCTTGGTCGGCCCCTCTTCCTTTTGCCTTCCGCTTTCCCCAGCATAATTCCCTTCTCTAGGCTTTGCTGTCTCCTCATGATGTGGCCAAAGGACTTCAGAACACTTAGTAGCAAACATGTATTAACTACTTTTAAAACTAGAAAGGGAAGAAGAATGAGTAAAGGAATGTGTAGTGAAATGCGCACAAAATGCAGGTTATAATATCCAATTTCAAGATGGGGCAAATTTGGAAAGAAGGTTTACGTAGTATAATATCTGAATATTACACATAGTCTATATCAGGGGTCTTCAAACTTTTTAAACAGAGGGCCAGGTCACAGTCTCTCAAACTGTTGGAGGGCAGGATTATAATTTGAAATGAATGAATTCCTATGCACACTGCACATATCTTATTTGTAGTGCAAAAAAACCCCACTTAGAAACAATACAATAATTAAAATGCAATTTTAACAAATATAAACTTATTAGTATTTCAGTGGGAAATATGGGCCTGTGTTTAGCTGATGAGATAGGATTGTTGTTGTTGTTGTGTGCTTTCAAGTCATTTCATACTTAGGTTGACCCTGAGCGAGGGCTGGGTAAATGACCTTGGAGGGCCGTATCCGGCCCTCGGGCCTTAGTTTGAGGATCCCTGGCCTATATAAATAAAATTGTAATGTTCATTTGTGGGATTAACATAACTCAAAAACCACTGGACAAATTGACACCAAATTTGGATACAATACACCTATCAGGACAACAAGTGACCATCACTCATAAAAACACTGAAAAACACAGCAGAAGAGACTTAAAAGCCTATATATATACACACACACACACACACACACACACACTACATCGCATGTGCATAATCACGTATATACACATATACACAAATATATGCATACACATATATACACACACAAAACACATATACACAGACTGGGCCACAGCCATGCGTGGCAGGGGATGGCTAGTGTAATATAAGAATATTGCACAGTGTCATATCTGACTCAGAAATCATTTCTAAAACATGTCACATTGAGGAGAGGGCAAACTCGTTTGCTGCTGCTCTGGAGACTAGGAAACCCAGAGCAATAGATCCAAATTGCAGGAAAAAGGATTTCACCTAAACATTAGGAAGAATCACCTAATCACCTCTCAACAAAAGATTCCTACAGGCACTTCCAGGCTATCAAATGCTAATCAAGGTGGTCAGTTGAAACATTCACACCTAGCTCCAGCAGACAGGAGTCCTTTGTCCCACCCTGTTCTTTCCACAGATATATAAACCCATTTTTCTAGTTCCAACAGACCTCACAACCTTTGAGGATGCTTGCCATAGATGCAGGCGAAACGTCAGGAGAGAATGCCTCTAGAACATGGCCATATAGTCCGAAAAAAACTACAACAACCCAGTGATTCCGGCCATGAAAACCTTCGACAATACATTAGGAAGAACTTCCTGACCATAAGAGCTGTTTGACAGTGGAATGTGCTTCCTGGGAGTCTGGTAAAGTCTCTTTCTTCTGGAGATTTTCCAACAGAGTCTGGATGGCCATTTGTCGGGTGGGATTGGATTGTGTCTTGCTGCATGGTAGAAGGGGGTTGGACTGGATGGCCTTGGGGATCTTTTCCAATTCTGTGATTTTAAAGAATTCTCCAAATTCATTCTGAAAGTGAAGCCAAAAAGAAAGAGGAAGGCCATTGAGAAAGGAAAAAAGTACTGAGACACATTCGTAATACTATGCAACACATTTTTTTTCCTGAGTTATAAATGTCATTTCCTAATTGGTTCTATCATAAAAACATAGGAAATGTTTACTAAATTGCAAAAACTTTCTCTTTGCAGGAGGGACCTCCTGCAGCACATTTTGCTATAGTCTTTCATAGAAAGCTCAACCAATTCAACAGATATATAATCCCTTTTTTCCTAGTTCCAACAGACCTCACTACCTCTGAGCATGCTTGCCATACATGCAGGCGAAACGTCAGGAGAAAATGCCTCTAGAATATGGCCATATAGCCCGGAAAAACCTACAACAACCCAATTCAACATAGTTTGTGGCAGCAACAAAAATGAAGTTTCTGGAGTTGAACAACTACTTTCGACTTCCGCTCCACACACACAATTAAACAGGAAATAACACTTGCAAATGGTGGATTATATGGCAGTGTAGATTTATGTAATCCAGGTCCCTTCCACACAGTCATATAACCCAGAATATCAAGGCAGAAAATCCCACAATAGCAGCTTTGAAGTGGGTTATCTGAGTCCACACTGCCATATATTCCAGTTTAAAGCAGATAATGTCGGATTTTATCCAGCTGTATGGAAGGGGGCCCGGTTCAAAGCAGGTAATCTGCATTCTGAAACTAGATTATAGGGCAGTGTAAATTCAGTCTTGGTTGTCCTTTTTGCAGGTGTGTGGTAGGTTTGTGTGTCTGTAAACTTTTCCTTACTGTCTTTTGTATTATAAGCTTGAGTGTGCATTAATAGATTATTTTTAAAAATTAATTCCTGAATTTTTGAAAAGGAAATAGGTAAAACTGATGCTAAAACAGGCATCATTGTGAGCAAAGGAGATATAGTTTAAGACCGGCGCTACTCTTAAATCCAACCCTGTCTCCAAAGAAGTCACCTGTCGCTGACTTTAATATAATGTGGCACCATGCAAAGACTTTTTTATTTATTCAGACTTTGAGCTTTAGGAGTGTGTTGCTAATTCCTTGCTTTGTTAACAGGAGAAATACTGGGGTTTTCCACCCTTTTAATACTGTTTTCTGCCTTACCGGGAACCTGTGGGTTCCAATTAATGCCACAGCCATATAATTGGAGGCATTTCTATTTTTGAAAGCCAGGGCTTCTTTGTGCCACAGGGCAGCCTGGGATCTTTCGCTCTGGGCACGATTTCACCTAATTAGTCTAATTAACGAACTAGGACTTGCCACAGGCTAAGTCAGGCTGGTGAGTAGTCATTAACCCAGCTTTTCTTCTGCTGTCACAAACTTTATTCATAAATATATGCAGACAAATACAGGAGGAAAACCAGAAATACCCAACACGGAATAGAAGGTATGTTGGCCAAGTCTGGAGATGGCTTCAAATTGGGAAGGGGATTTAATAGCCCAGAGGGCAGGATCAGGAGCCCAAATGACCTGAATAGATTAGAGAACTGAACAAAAACTAACAAAATGAATTTCAACAAGAGAAATGTACAATACCATACTTCCGCAATAAAAATGAAGTGAACAGATACAGTGACACCAGGCTTGAAAACAATATATGAGAAAGGGATCTAGGGCCCTGCTCACACAGTTGTGTAAAATCCACATTGAACTTGATTATATGACAGTGTGGGCTCAGCTAATCCAGTTCAAAGCAGATATTGTGGATTATCTACCTCGATAGTCTGGGTTATATGGATGTGTGGAAGGGTGAATCGTGATTTCTGTTCCTGGGTTACAAATGTATTTCCTAATTGGCTCTACGAGGGTGAGGTGGATCTGTAATTGGTTAAATGGACGAACCCAGAGGGTGCTCACCAATGCTTCCTCTTCATCTTGGAAAGAAGTGACAAGTGGAGTGCCGCAGGGTTCCGTCCTGGGCCCGGTCCTGTTCAACATCTTTATTAATGACTTAGATGAAGGGCTAGAAGGCAGGATCATCAAGTTTGCAGACGACACCAAATTGGGAGGGAGAGCCAATAGTCCAGAGGACAGGAGCAGGATTCAAAACGATCTTGACAGATTAGAGAGATGGGCCAAAACTAACAAAATGAAGTTCAACAGTGACAAATGCAAGATACTCCACTTTGGCAGAAAAAATGAAATGCAAAGATACAGAATGGGGGACGCCTGGCTCGAGAGCAGTACGTGTGAAAAAGGTCTTGGAGTCCTCATGGACAACAAGTTAAACATGAGCCAACAATGTGATGTGGCGGCAAAAAAAGCCAATGGGATTTTGGCCTGCATCAACAGGAGCATAGTGTCTAGATCTAAGGAAGTAATGCTACCCCTCTATTCTGCTTTGGTTAGACCACATCTGGAATATTGTGTCCAATTCTGGGCACCACAATTCAAGAGAGATATTGACAAGCTGGAATGTGTCCAGAGGAGGGCGACTAAAATGATCAAGGGTCTGGAGAACAAGCCCTATGAGGAGCGGCTTAGGGAACTGGGCATGAGAAGGCTGAGAGGAGATATGATAGCCATGTATAAATATGTGAGAGGAAGCCACAGGGAGGAGGGAGCAAGCTTGTTTTCTGCTTCCTTGGAGACTAGGACGCGGAACAATGGCTTCAAACTACAAGAGAGGAGATTCCATCTGAACATTAGGAAGAACTTCCTGACTGTGAGAGCCGTTCAGCAGTGGAACTCTCTGCCCCGGAGTGTGGTGGAGGCTCCTTCTTTGGAAGCTTTTAAGCAGAGGCTGGATGGCCATTTGTCAGGGGTGATTTGAATGCAATATTCCTGCTTCTTGGCAGAATGGGGTTGGACTGGATGGCCCATGAGGTCTCTTCCAACTCTTTGATTCTATGATTCTATGGTTAGCCAGAAAGTAATTTATTTATTTTATTTTATTTAGCAGTTTTGTATACCGGCCTTCTCACCTCCATCGAGGGACTCAGGCCGGTTTCCAACATCAATATTACAAACAATCATTAAAAACATCGTATTCCAAATTACACTAAGACATTAAAAACAAAATACAGTCATATAATTACAATGGTCAGTCATCATCATAAAATCATTGTTCGTCGATATCCACCCATATCACAGGATCTTGACTTATTCTTCGAATGCCAGTTTACAGAGCCAAGTTTTCACCTGTTTTCTGAACGTCAAGATAGAAGGGGCAGTTCTGATCTCCAGTGGAAGGGAGTTCCAGAGTCGAGGGGCCACCACCGAGAAGGCCCTGTCCCTCGTCCCCATCAGACGCACTTGTGAGGCCGGTGGGACCGAGAGCAGGGCCCCTCCAGACGATCTTAGCAATCTTGATGGTTCATAGGGGAGGATACGTTTGGACAGGTAAATTGGGCCGGAGTCATTTAGGGCTTTATAGGTTAACACCAGCACTTTGAATTGTGCTCGGAAGCTAACTGGCAGCCAGTGGAGCTGGCGCAACAGAGGAGTAGTAAGCTCCCTGTACCCCGCTCTTGTTAGTAGTCTGGCTGCCGCATGTTGGACTAGTTGAAGCTTCTGGGCAGTCTTCAGAAGCAACCCCTCATAGAGAGCGTTGCAGTAATCTAAACGGGATGTAACCAAAGCGTGGACCACCATGGCCAAGTCAGACTTCCCAAGGTATGGGCACAGCTGGAGCACAAGTCTTAATTGTGCAAAAGCTCTCCTGACCACTGCTGAAACCTGGGGCTTCAGGTTACAAGATTTTTAAAAAAAATACAAAGAATGAATAATATACTGTAATAAAACTTACATGGATTGTAGCATAGGTATTACATTATTTTTCCACTTAATCACCATTCAGTTCAATACATTTTGTCATCCGTGGGACGTGTTTTTGACCTTGGAGGTGTCTATGGACAACGTCGCCTCTTCGGCTTAGAAATGGATATGTTCACCAACCACCTGTGTGATGGTATGGCTACACCAGGAGCTCCAACTTCTTTTCCTTTTTATTGAGTGTTTGCATATATTCCAAAGTTCCATGCATTTTGCAATAAGGTGGCTTCCCTTGGTTTGCATTCATAGGACCAATGACCCCAAAATTATCATGTTCTTTAGTTCCGCCCCTTTTTCTGGGTTAAGGAGGGAAAAGGGGGACCTCCAGTTCACACAGAGAAGCCTTTTGTACAGGACATGAATCAGTTCCACCTGTAGAAAGCTTCTTCTTTTACAACTTTGCTAGTGGGATCCAGTCCCACAGCTCTACAGAGAACTACAGCATAGCCTTTGTTGGGGAATTTAGTTCCACAACTCTACAGCCAGCCTTCGCTGGGAATTGAAAGCCTTCTTTCCTCTTGGAAATCTACTAAAGGACTCTGTTTGGTAAGGACCACTCGCGGCAGCCATAAAGCAATTTGGACTGGGTGTAGGGGCCCACACCAGCAAAGCTTAAGTCAGATTGCCCAGGGAGGGGTCAAGGATTTCCCTTGTAGGAGGAAGAAACAGTTTATGAAGAAAGTTGCCTGTCCCTTGTGGACAAGATTTAAGCAAGCCACCAGTTGATTCAAAGTCTTGAAGTATTTGTTTGATTTATTGAAGATTTAAGCAACAATAAAAACTTTGTTGAACTTTCTAAGTCTTTAAAAGAACTTTGTGTGGGGAAATCTGAAAGGCTTCTCAGCCGAGGCACCCCCGGTGTCCTGCTGGGCATTCAGAAAACACGTCCTGTCTACAGACTCTTTCACAGGCCCAGCGCACGACAGCATACCCAGAGTCAGACATGACTGGACTTAATGTCAGGGGAAAACCTTTACTTACCTAAGGGGCTAGAATCTTTTCTTTTCCAGTAAGGTTTGGCAAAAACAAACTGCTGCAGCCTCTTCCCATTTGTTTCCTATTCGACAACTTCTGCCATCCTCATCACACTCTGAAGATGCACATGTCTTATTTTTCATCTGTGAAATGTTACAGAACATGCGCTAGTTCTGTCCTGCTGATGGTGGAAACAAGATCTTTTAAAAACTTTTTATAAAGGAAGTCAGCAGATAAATATGAGCTGGGAAGGCAAACTGCTGAGTCCGAAGACCCAGATAATTCTCTGTGCTGCTCAAGGTCACACAAGGAAGTGAGTTACAGTTCTGGGAAGGAAGCCTAAAAAGAGACTTCCAAAGCTAAGTCTGTTAAAATGTATAGAAAATCAATGGTATGAAGAACTGGTTCGAGATGATGAAAATCTCCCCAGTAATAAGTCAAAGTAAACCGGAAACAGAGAATACCACAACATAAATGATATCAGCATCAGTCTGTATAGCAAATTTATTCCCCTACCTTAATACTTAATTGATTTTTTTTCCAGAAAGACGTCAAAGGAAATAAAGAAAATGAAATTATAGATTCATCTACATTGTAGCAATATTGCAGTTTTGATACTGAGATCAAATTTAAAATTAGGACCGCCATGATAGAGGGTCGTGCCCGGCAAGTGTTACGCTATACCCGATTTCCCCAATTGAAGAGCACACTCACCAAGGTTGAAAGCGGCAATAGAAATTTATTCACAATCTGCCCAGAAGAAATACTTGCAAAACTATTGTTAGTCCTTGTAAGTCATTAGTAATTTGTTAGATTCATGCAAACGAATCGCTATTAAAAAAAACATGCAGGAAAGAGAGGAGAAATGTTTAAGAATCAAAACACTCAGTTCTGTAACATTTGGAAGCCTTCCAAAGTCAGTTTAATTTTCAGCATAAGCATTAAACCATTTTGGTAAAGCCAAAGAGGCCATTGCTAGTGTTTAAATTAAGGCCAGGCTGCTTGCTGGTTGTCATAAGAGGGCAGGACTAGCTGGGGCAGGACTAGCTGAGCTGGGTGAGAGACTGAGAACATGGCATTCTGGGAAATGTAGTTTGGGAAGGTAAGTCCCCCTGTGTCAGAGAATTCAAAAGGCCCTGCCCTAAACTACACTTCCCAGAATGCAGTGCTCAGCACCAGGAAGCCCTAATGAGGTCTGCATCAGCCAGCTGTTTAGAGTCAGTCGATTAATGATAAAAAAAGTATTATTAAACCTGCTAAGAGAACTAAAGTAAGTAATAGTATAAATCTGTTGCAAGTTGAAGTTCTAGGGTTCATTCTGTATCATATAGACACACTGTTAGACAGATATTCAAGGGGATTGCTATTGTGGCTTTTTGGGGGAATAAATGTTTTTGTCTAAACTTTTTAAAATCCCAACAAAATCAGATGTCTGAATCTTCCTGAATCTTGGGGGGGGGGGGGATGATGCCCTGATTATCTTGTGCACTGTATATAAAATGCAAGTAGATAGCTCTCTAGTTTGTGTATATATATATATATATATATATATATATATATATATGGTTTGTACAAAAAAATCAAAAATTCCTCCAAAATTAATGGATGAGTGTAACATTCTGAAATTTGGTGGGCTAACAGTGGAAAAGGTGTAGTACAATTATAGCAAGTTTCATCATGATAGCTCTAAAAATGATGGTGAAATGAGCCTTTAAATTTTCCCCACTTGCTCAATTACTTAACAAAAAAGTAATGAAAAATTAGTTACTTCATTATAGTTGCATGTTTAGGTCCATAACTTTGGAAACATCCTCAAAAACAATTAGCCCCCCCCCCTCCCTCCCAATTTTGTAATGAGTATTGAAACATTTTTTTATTGATCGCACAGCCCTAGTGCAAGGCTAACACTAAAAATATACGCGTAATCATGAATACAGAGACATAAGGCTATATTCACTTGACAGCTATTCAAGGCACCAGAAGTCCAGACACCAGAAGTAGTGGGTTTATCCCACCCCTTCCAAGAAGGCATGGGATAAACGGTTCCGGCCCTGCTTACCTCTCCGAACGCATCTCCACCTATGAACCGACCAGGACATTAAGATCGTCTGGGGAGGCCCTGCTCTTGATCCCGCCTGCATCGCAGGCACGCCTGGCGGGGACGAGAGACAGGGCCTTCTCAGTGGTGGCCCCTCGGCTGTGGAATACCCTACCTGTAGACATCAGACAGGCCCCTTCGCTGTTGGCGTTTCGGAGGAAGGTGAAGACCTGGCTTTTCGAACAAGCGTTTGGCTAAACAGTGCAATCGAATATAGGAATATGGTGCAATCGAACATAGGAATACGGAACGAAGGATTATGAGAATGTGTTCTGATTTGTTGTTGAGACGTTATGATAATGATTGTTTATTGATATTGACTGTTATGTATAATTTGTTTTAATGCGTATGGTATTGTCTTGACAAGCTGGAATGTGTCCAGAGGAGGGCGACTAAAATGATCAAGGGTCTGGAGAACAAGCCCTATGAGGAGCGGCTTAGGGAACTGGGCATGTTTAGCCTGAAGAAGAGAAGGCTGAAAGGAGATATGATAGCCATGTATAAATATGTGAGAGGAAGCCACAGGGAGGAGGGAGCAAGCTTGTTTTCTGCTTCCTTGGAGACTAGGACGCGGAACAATGGCTTCAAACTACAAGAGAGGAGATTCCATCTGAACATTAGGAAGAACTTCCTGACTGTGAGAGCCGTTCAGCAGTGGAACTCTCTGCCCCGGAGTGTGGTGGAGGCTCCTTCTTTGGAAGCTTTTAAACAGAGGCTGGATGGCCATTTGTCAGGGGTGATTTGAATGCAATATTCCTGCTTCTTGGCAGAATGGGGTTGGACTGGATGGCCCATGAGGTCTCTTCCAACTCTTTGATTCTATGATTCTATGATTCTTTGTATTGTGTAAACCGCTTTGAGTTGCCTAAGGGCTGAAAAAAGCGGTATAGAAATAAAGTATATATATATATATATATATATATATATATATATGCATTAATGATGAGGAGATATTGGAAAAATGGATATTTATTGATTGATTTATGCATAAAAATCATATGTACTTTAAATGTATAGGAAAATCTAGTTCCCTCTGTGTAGCTGACAGGCAAGCAAGCGGCTTGTCTCCAAAAGGGGCTGAAGAGGAAGGGGGGCATGCATTCCAGAAGAGAGATAAGACACAGGCTGGTACATCTAGGCTCTAAGTAAGAAGCCTCTTGACAAGTCAGAGGGCCCCTTTGATGGATGACTGTAAGCACAGCCAAGAAGGAGGAGGGACACTCCATGCTTGCTCTGGTTTCAGCAAGACACAGAGACATGTTTTTGCATGTTGGAGGGGGAACCTGATATTCTTATGATGCCAGGATGACGTAGGGATGATGATGATTGTATGAAGACGTATGTTCTTTGTTTCATTCCGATTGGAGACTATAGAAGGCCAGTCCGCACCTTGATCGGGGCTCTGGTTTTACTTTTGGGACATGAGTCCATACCAGAGTCGCCAGCTGGAAATAAAGTCGTTCTTTTCTGATCTCCAGAAAGGATGTCTCTTGGTAATTATCTCACCTTTCCTCAAAACCTGTTTCCCTGCCATTTCATTAACATATATCACATGCACACATATACCGCCCCATCCATTCTAACATTTAGAAAACGGGTGAAGACGTGGCTGTGGAGTCAGGCCTTCGAGGAATGAGACAACACCATAGGACTCTGGATGGAAGTAGATATAGAGCCATCTTAATAGGACGGCTGACTACTGTAGTTTTATATTTAGTGTATTTTAAAGTTGATGTGTAATTTGTGATATATGATATTTTAATGAATGTATATGTTTTTATGGCTGTAAACCGGGCTGAGTCCCTCAACGAGGTTGAGAAGCTCGGAATCGAAAACTGTGAAATAAATAAATAAATAAATAAATAACATATATATATATATATATATATATATATATATATATATATATATGAATGAGAGGTATGCCCCATCCTCTATGTGCATGCAATTTGATATTACAATGGCGGCTATCTATAACCGGAAATGTTGGTCGAATCGCAAAGAACCCGCACCTCTTTGCCCAACCCTTTGGAATCAATGCTTCCTCAGCAGGCGTTAACAGAGGCGGTGTTTTTAGGTGTCTACAAAATCGCCTGCACGCATTGGAGCGACACATATTGGGTAAGAGAGGGCCGCCATCTAAAAAAAAAGAAGCTACGTTCTTAAGAAAGTGTTTAGTAGGAAATAAAAAACTCTACGGAGAGGACATACATAATGACTGGCATCAGGCGGGGATTTGGGCAGCTATAATATGCGCCGGCGGCTGCGGAAGGCCCCCGAATGGCGGATTTGTCCAATCCGCTTCGTGCGCCGCTCTGAGAAAGGCCCCCTTGTGTTCCTTTGCTTCCGTAGTTGGAGCTTGGCCTTCTTCGGGGAGGCTGCAGCGATGCCGCTCTACGAAGGCCTCGGGAGTGGCGGCGAGAAAACCGCGGTGGTGATGGACCTGGGCGCGGCCTTCACCAAGTAAGAGCCCCCACTCCTCAGCCCAGGGCAGTTCAAGCGGTACAGAACCGCGTTAACTCTGCAGTGTGGACGCACCAGTTGGCATTTGGCGTGAACCTACTGGGACACATAAGACTATTCTCAATCTTACTAAATCCTATTTTAATCTTTGTATACAATGGATGTTTATTTATGTATTTATTTGTTTACATCCCACTTATCTCTCCATACAATTAAAAACATTACAACTTAAAATATATTTATTCTGACTCAATAACTGGCTGCAAGTGTGAGGTTGTGGGAGTGTGCTGTACCTCTTTATTTAACCAGTACTTATTTATTATTATTTATTTACGATATTTCTAGCCAGCCTTTCTCAAGTGACTCAAGGCAGCTTGCAAATTGGCAGCAAGATGGCAGAGAAAAAACAGGGCTCTTACCACAGCTCGAGAAGAAAAAATAATCCAAGCTAATCCTCCCATCTAGAACTACCTTTTCAGCGGGTTGTTGTAGGTTTTTTCGGGCTATATGGCCATGTTCTAGAGGCATTTTCTCCTGACGTTTCGCCTGCATCTATGGCAAGCATCCTCAGAGGTAGCGAGGTCTGTTGGAACTAGGAAAATGGGTTTATATATCTGTGGAATGACCAGGTGTGACAAAGGACTCTCGTCTGTTGGAGCTAGGTGTGAATGTTTCAACTGACCACCTTGATTAGCATATAATGGCTTGACAGTGCCTAGAGCAAACTTTTGTTGAGAGGTGATTAGCTCGACGGTTCTGGCCTGACCTATCTGTTCGAACGCATCTCCTCCTATGAACCAGTTAGGACGTTAAGATCATCTGGGGAGGCCCTGCTCTCGGTCCCGCCGGCTTCACAAGCATGCCTGGCAGGGACGAGAGACAGGGCCACCCTTCCTACAGACATTAGATCGGCCCCCTCCTTATTGGCATTCAGGAAGAGAGTGAAGACCTGGCTCTTCGAACAGGCTTTCAACTAAGCAGTGCAATTGATTGATTACTGGAATATGGATTAATGGACAACAAGATCTGATGCTGATTCTATTGATGAGATGTGATGGATTGTTGTTTTCCTGTATTGTTGTATTGATGTTCTGATGTTAATTAATTGATATTACTGTTTTAAATGATAAAGCAGTGCACCAATAAGTATAATAATAATAAACTTAAAAAGAACAATGAAATCCAATTCACAAACAAGCAAAATGCAAATGAAAAAAACTGGGACATGTACAAAACAATCTCCAAGTCCAGCAAAAGTTATAAATGCAGAAGAATAAACATGAGAAAGTGGCATGTAATAAATAAATATAATAGTAATTAATGAATATAAATATAAATCAATAAAAGTTGGGAGTGGCCGCAGTAGTTAGCTTTGGCCTGAGCCTCCTCAAAAAGGCAAATTTCAGTTATCTTCGTGCCTTGCTGAGTTAATTGAGCGTAAAGTACTTTCGCACTTTGAACTCAGTTTGCAGCAACTGAATTCAGATGAGGAAGAAGGCAATAAAAAAGCATTTTAAGACCCTTGCTCTTGTATATTCATCAGTATTATGCTACAACACATGCAGCACTGGAGGTAATGCTGCATGTGTTCATTATGAAATTCAAGAACCTATAGTAAAATATACAGGAATATCTAGTGTTCCTTAAGCTAGATATACATTTTTTGAGAAAGAGGTGACATTTTGGTCAAGCTGTTTTCATGTTATGGCAACCACCCTACTTGCGTGACCGTATCGTTGTCTACGAACCCACACGCTCACTCCGGTCATCTGGAGAGACCCTGCTCGTGATCCCACCCGCGTCACAAGCGCGCTTGGAGGGGACACGAGACAGGGCCTTCTCTGTGGTGGCCCCCTGCCTCTGGAACGCCCTCCCAAAAGACCTCAGACAAGTCCCTACATTGGCAGTCTTCAGGAAGAATTTGAAAACCTGGCTGTTCCAATGTGCCTTTTCAGACTAGGAACCCCAGTACCAAATCCCAGAAGCACTTTAGTTAGAACCAAGATCACCGCACACCGCACTTATACTATAATCCCATATCCCTCCGACACATCAGCACTTTTAATCCTGTACCCCTACTCTGGCCGGCTCAGTTTTAATAATGTCTTGTTGTACTGCTTTTGTTATTGTTTTTGCTTAACTGTTTTATTTGCTAGGTACTGTATTGTTGTATTGTGTGGGCCTCGGCCCGTTGTAAGCCGCATCGAATCCCTTGGGAGATGCTAGCGGGGTACAAATAAATTTATAATAATAATAATAATAATAATAATGAAGTAGTTAGTTTAATGGCCATTGAATCAAAATCAGATAATCTAAATTCTATTGTTCTTTGGTTTACATAAATGTATGTTTATATATAAATATATTTTTCCAGGTGTGGCTTTGCAGGAGAAACAGGACCAAGATGTGTCATTCCTAGTGAAATAAAAAAACCAGGCATGTCAAAGGTAGGCCTCTTTTCTCATAAACATGGAGTGGCGTTACTATTTCAATGTATGGTAAATGTCAACTTGGATAATTGCAGGTTTTTTCACCTATGAATAATAAAAGAAAAGGAAGGGCTTTGGCATTTTTAATAACTGTGTAGAAGAAGGAATTTATATGTGATGGGGTATTTTTCTTTTTAGGTTTTTAATTAGAGATTAGATTGTTATCTATCAGGAATGCTTTGATAGTGTTTTCCTGCATGGCAGGGAGTTGAATTGGATGGCTGTTGAAGTCTCTTCCAATTCTATTATTCTGATTGCTTGCATGGCAATCAGTACTTGCAAAAGTTTATTTTTCTGCACAATTATTAGGTACAGGAACCCTGTCTTATATTTCATGTCTGAATCAACTGACACATGTGTCAGCCATAATATGCTGTAAAATACAACAATATTGCTAACTATAGAACTCTATAAGATTGAACTGTCTAGAGTAAACTATTAAGATTAAACTGTTAAATGTTCAAGGTTAGGAATGCATATATCATGCTGACTAAGCTGTCTCTGTTCAGGAATGACTGCAAATAGTGTACTAGGCAAAAAGAGTAAAATGACTCCATGTCATGAAGGTCATTTGGGCCTCCGCTGTCAGTGATGAATCTAGGAATAACTCTGAACTGCATCTTCAATAATCATATAAGTACTGAGCTTGTTGGATGGCAGTGGTGGGCTAGCCAAAAGCAAGCAAGCAAGCTAGGAGATACCAATTAACAGGTACTCAAAGTGCAGCCTCCTTGACATCTCATTTCCCTGGAGAGTTAATGTTCACATTTTGCATGGAGAAAAGCACATTAGTTAAAAATGGTTACATTCCAACATGCTGTTCAAGTAGTTAATACAACATATATATGAGATATTTTTAAAATTGCTTTTGATGATGCTTTTTTTTTCTCCACAGCCTGTCAAAGTGGTTCAATACAACATTAACACAGAAGAGTTGTATTCCTACCTGAAGGAATTTATACACATGCTTTATTTCAGGTAGGAAACAAAGGGAAAATTCATTTTCTTTTGGTAACCTTGTCCCTGACATTTTTATGGGTTGGGATATAAATTAAAATAAATGGCCAGGAAAGAGTGTGTGTATAATCAAAATAAAAACAAGATATTTGTGTTAAACATTTTGACATCTCCAGTTCCATTCAGACTGCAGAGGATATGGTGTAGTACTTATGAAGATGCTGCTATATGAGTCTTAGCATTGAGCCAAGCTTGTTAATATCTGGCAAATAGAAGCTTCCTTAAACTTGTTGTATCCCCAAGGTCTGCGGGCAATCTATGTTTTTGCAAGCTATAAAAGCAGCCCCCAGTGCAGTGAATTAAAGCACTGAGCTTGTTGACCGAAAGGTTGCAAGTTCGAATCTGGGGAGCACCGTGAGCTTCTGCTGTCAGCCCCAGCTTCTGCCAGCCTAGCAGTTCGAAAACATGCAAATGTGAGTAGATTAATAAGTACAGCTCCGGCGGGAAGTTAAGGGCGCTCCATGTAGTCATGCCGGCCACATGACCATGGAGGTGTCTCCGGACAAAGCCGGCTCTTCGGCTTAGAAGTGGAGATGAGCACCAACCCCCAGAGTCGGACACGACTGGACTTAATGTCAGGGGAAAACCTTTACCTTTACCTATAAAAGCAGCAAAAATATATGGCCATGTTCCAGTATTATTTATTTATTTACTTTATTTCTATACTGCTTTTCTCAACCCTCAGGCAACTCAAAGCGGTGAACAACATCAGTACAAAATATCACAAAACAAGTATAGGGCAATTAAAAACAATTATCACATAAATCATTAACATCAGTATAACAATCATTAGCGCCTCAACAGTAAAATCAAAATCCAGTAGGCTATATTGCCCAAAAAACTCACAGAACCCAGCGATTCCATGAAAGCCTTTGAGAACACATATTCCACCTTTTATTGTGTGTAAGATTAGACTTTGAAGTTTATCATCTTCTGAATGTTAAGTCTGCTGGAATCTCTATGTAGGAAATGAATTTGTACAGACGGGTAACCACCTGTGATTCAGCTTTCTGGTCTTATGCGTTAACTTTTCAGGCACTTACTGGTAAACCCCCGAGACCGTCGTGTTGTGATTGTGGAGTCAGTGCTGTCCCCTTCCCATTTCAGAGAGACACTCACAAAGGTTCTGTTCAAGTATTTTGAGGTAATGGATTTCAAACCTCTGTTACTGCTGGCATCTTAATACATATTAATATTTTTTTGGCTTGCTTGTGGGAGAATCATCTGCTGACATGAACAGGGTTTTCCAAAAGCTTCTGTAATCACTGCTGGGAGATTGCTAAAAGCTTAGGTCTATGTTTGCATGTTAGGTGTCACTATCACAATATTTAGTATGAGAACTGCTTTGCTTCCAGGTTCAGATCAGATTATTATTTTACACTAAAATTCTGAGAGCTGCAATCCCATAATTTTTCCATACTCTGCTTCAGATGTGAACTTGTGGGACAAACAGTATTTGCTCTAATAGTGTTTATGAAGCTCTCACTCACTTTTTATATCCATTTGAATAAACATGGCAGACAGAGGGGTCTTGCATGCCCCTGGGGAGAATAAGGGTCTGTTCCATGTATTTCTAAAACAATGATTTCAAAAGTGTAGACCTTTTCTGACCAAGAGGAACAATTCTGCCAAAGGTTGACCATAGAATCATACTGGAGGACCTAAAGATCCTAAAAAAGAACATCTTAATCAAATCCACAATAATCAAACCTGCAAATTTGGAGGACCAACTGTATTTGATAACTAAGTCCAGTATTGGCAACATCTTTCCTTCACCAAATCCTTTTAACTGGATAATGAGACCCGGGGCTTCTGTATGTAAATCACAGTAGAAGAACATCTTCACTGTCATCTCCTCAGTTTGTCTACTTTTTTTTTATCTAGGTTCCTTCTGTGCTCTTTGCCCCAGGTCACCTGATGTCCCTTTTGACTCTTGGGATTAATTCAGCCATGGTCTTGGATTGCGGTTACACAGAAAGTCTGGTGTTACCAGTATCCTTTATGTTTCAATGTTCCCTCTCCCTGAAATTCTTCAGTATAAGGAAGGCATCAGGATTGCATTAGTTAAGAATACATAGTTTCCATATCAACCAATTAACCTGTAGCCTTGGGAAGAACATGTATTTATTTCTTGGATTTATAGCATGCCTTTACCCCAAAATGGAATGGAAGATGAATTTTATTGTTACGTCTGATGAAAGAAATGCAATTAAAATGTTAAGGCAAGATTAAGCATAAGAAATCAAGAGTACAGTCAATCTTACCAATTAAAGCAACTCTCATTAACAGTAAGATCAGCAATGTTTCAACTATCGTAAAAAATTAAAACTACTTGAAGTCTATGGATCATGCCAGAAGGACTGTATCTGCAATTTAGTGCATGTCTTTGGCCTCCTGTATCATAAATAGCATCAATGGAGCATCCTGAGCTGCTTGCAGATTTATGAAGGAATCCCTGTTCTGAATTGCTGGGGTGCCCTTCCTTTGGGAGGAAAAGCCATCCACAAGTAAGTTGACGGCAGGTGTTTTGTTAAAGCATTCATATTATGGAAAGAAATACTGAATACATTTAGAGATAAGATTTCTGTGTGCCCAGGTGTGCTCTTTTCCAAATCAAATGGAAAGCTGCAGAAAGTAACAAGCCAGTGCACCTAAGAATCTGCAGTTTGGAGAACTGACAAATGCTATATCTGAACAATCTTTGTAGCTATGCTCAAAGTCTCTTTATTATTATTATTATTATTATTATTATTATTATATTTACTTCATTTATGCCCTACCTTTCTCACCCTGCAGGGGACTCAAGGTGGCTTACAAACTTGTAGAGATTCATGATTTTTTTTTGCAAAATCCATAATGTCAACCACTGTTTGTCCGATATGTATAGAAAGTAGCGTGTTGTGCAGAGATGACATGCAGAAATAATGATAATTACAGTTTGTTTCTAGGCTGTTTGAAAGGCTGTATCTCCCAATATGGGCTTGCCTGAGATTGAAAACCTCACAGAACGGCTTTCTCTTGGCCTCTGAATATTAATTGTTACAGAAGGCCCTTTAATTGTTATGTGTCATATTGGTATTTTTCTCATCCATGTTATATTTTAAAGGTGGAAAAACCAGAAATATAGGAAAACCTGTGTTTCTAGGTCATCCAGTATTTATTTATTTATCGTGTCAGGAGCAACCAGACAGTTGTATTACATTTTTAACAAAACAAACAGACAGACAGACAGACAAAACAGAAAGTTTGCAAGCTTGGTAGTTGATTAAATGTCCTTTGACCAGTATCTGGCCACTTGGAGTGCCTCTGGTGTTACTGCAAGAAGGTCCTCCATTGTGCATGTGGCAGGGCTCAGGTTGCATTGCAGCAGGTGGTCAGTGGTTTGCTCTTCTCCACACTCACATGTCGTGGATTCCACTTCGTGGCCCCATTTCTGAAGGTTGACTCTGCATCTCGTGGTGCCAGATCACAGTCTGTTCAGTGCCTTCCAAGTCTTCTGTGTGCCCAGGGGGGAATCTCTCATTTGGTATCAGCCATTGATTGAAGTTCTGGGTTTGAGCCTGCCACTTTTGGACTCTTGCTTGCTGGTGTGTTCCAGTAAGTGTCATCCAGTGAAAATCTGTGGTCAGCTTCCACTGATCATAGAATTGCACTAGAGGACCTAGAAATGTCTAGAGAGAATGTATCTGCATATTTGTGCTAGTCCAGATTCTTCACACCATGTAGGAGCCTTTATGGAACAAATGTTTATGCATCCATACACTATTATACAGAGAGATTAAATGGCCATTCTTTGCTAAAATAATCCCTGTGTTTGCAATCCTTTAGAGAATTGGAGTACCAGCTGCTGGAGCAGAGCACTGTGGACACTGGAGCCACCAAAGGACAGAGTCTCCCATCAGTGATGGGTAATGCATCTTTTTTATTTGAGAAAAATGCTTCTCATTTGAACTGTTTTGAGGAAGGATAATTATATCCCCATTTGATTATCAATATTACAAAAGTAAAATCAGTGGGCAGTCTGTATTCCTTAAATTTGATATAAATGTTTCTGAAGTCATATTTAAGGTATACTGAAAAGCATCAACCCCAAAGTGGGAGTAGATATATGTGTTAAGGAAAAAACCTAATACTGATGGTCATTATATGTAGGTGATAATTAGGCCAGTAAATTTGGGCCATGTCCAATGGAGTGTAACTGGGTGTGTTTTAGGATACATGCTTGCTCTCTCCTTTGGGAGTTGGAGAAGCCATACTGTCTGTGTTTTGTAATGCATACAAGGACTATGTAAGTTTTGTTACTCTGTAGGATTTATTTTTGATACAAAGCCACAAGTTTATGTTTTGACTTTGCTGAATAATAGTAAATTTATGTTTCCTTTCAATTGTGTGAAGCTACTGTGTCGTTGATGGATTATATTTCTCATAAACAATATTGGCTCCAAGAAGCAATGGTTAGTGGGCCTTACTAAAGCTTCTTCTTCTAACTGATGATGTTAGTTAATTCAGGGGAATAGTCAGTACACAAAGTTTCTCCAGTTCTGTATTTTTAAGATCGACTTGGCAGAAGCTAAGTATATTGTGACTTTAGACGCTCAATTTCAATGTTCTGTTAGACAGACTAGTGTTGAACAGGCAAACAGTCTGTGTTTTGATGTTGCATTTTGAAAGAAGACTTTTCTGCCTTTTTTCTACAATATGACACTGTTCCGGTGGGGCATAAATTCCAGGGCTTCATATATTTATGCAAAACTATGGGTAATAGCAAACCCTATTGAATGAAAAATGCAAAACCATAGAGTCATGCTAGAGGACCTAAGAATGCCTAGAGAAAATTACTCTAAGCATTATCAGGTCCCCCAGCTTGACTGTGTGATAAGTGTCTGGTGGAATCATGGCCTAAAAATGCCTATAGTGGATATATTTTGTCAGATGCAGCTGTGGTCTCAGCACACTCTGCATTTAGATCTAGTCAGTTGATGCTGATTGCAGATCTGTTAGACTAAACTGCTTCCTGTATTTTTAGGTTCTGTTCCAGAAGACATTGTAGAAGACATAAAAGGTAAAGAAATACGTTTATATAAATCCCCCTTTTATAGGCATTCAATAAATGCAACTGATGTTCATTCTCTAGTATGATGACTTCAAGCACCACATTTTTAGTGCTGCAGTAATTCTCCAAGACAAGCCACAATTAAAAGCATCTCACATTAGACTTTAGCTCCTCATGCGGGGACATGAGAGAAGCCTCCCACATCAAATCATCCAGGCTTCCCCTGGGCAACGTCCTTGCAGACGGCCAATTCTCTCACACCAGAAGCGACTTGCTCCTGACACGACAAAAAAAACCAAAACATTAGACTTTGGCAAAAGTTGACATAGAACAGCACTGGGAGACCTAGAGCAGTGGTGGCGAACCCTGCTCGTCTGTCCCATCACCCTACCCCAGTTTGGGCACTTGGTCTCTTAAAGGTTTGCCATTACTGACCTGAAGGTTTCTAGAAAAAAAAAACATTTTAATCAAACCCACAGATAATCAAATCTCCAAAAGCCAAACCCACTAATTGGGAGGGCTGACTGTAATTGAGAATACTCTGAATACGTCACTTTTGTCTTTCTCTGAAGTTCGCACTTGCTTCGTGAGTGACCTCCAGCGAGGGCTCAAAATCCAGGCGGCAAAGTTCAATATGGATGGCAGTGCTGAGGTATGTGAGGAACAAGGTGGATTTCCATTTCAGACAAAGAGGCCTGATTTTGTGAAAATGTTAGATTTTTTAAACATTTCACCATTTGAGAAATATTGATTCTGTTTCAGCGACCAACCCCACCTCCTGATGTAGATTATCCACTGGATGGAGAGAAGATTTTACATGTCAATGGAGCCATTAGGTGAGAAGCTTCACTTTGTTTTTGCATTATCATGGGGGTTTTTTGGGGGGGGGGTTGTTTTTTTGTCATGTCAGGAGCGACTTGAGAAACTGCAAGTTGCTTCTGGTGTGAGATAATTGGCCGTCTGCAAGGACGTTGCCGAGGGGACGCTTGGATGATTTGATGTTTTATCATCCTTGTGGGAGGCTTTTCTTATGTCCCCGCATGAGGAGCTGGAGCTGATAGAGGGAGCTCATCCGCCTCTCCCTGGATTCGAACCTGCGACCTGTCGGTCTTCAGTCCTGCCGGCACAGGGATTTAACCCACTGCTTCACCAGGGGCTCCGGTTGCATTATCATGTGAACTGATGTTATCCCCCTACCATTTATCTACTAAGTTCTGGTAACAATTCTGCTAGGACTCTAAGACCAATTTATATTCCTTGTTAGCAGTCCATACTATCTGTAGAACCCTTATCCAGCACCACATTTCACATAAGTTTATGTTCTTCTTAGCGACTTCCTTCACTGACCATAAGATCGATTTTACCCCTTTGGAATCGGTAGGAAAAGTGGAAAGGGATGGGCAATTTGCTTTAATCTCTTGAAAATAAGTGGTCCTTTTTAAGCACGTGGATTGCTCAACGCCTCCTTTTGTTTCTTACCCACAGAGACTCTGTTGTTGAAATACTCTTTGAGCAAGATAATGAAGAAAAATCAGTGGCCACATTAATATTGGACTCACTTATGGAGGTACCGCAGCTAACCTTGGTTGTTGTTTCTTTTCAGATATCCCTCTGTCCATGACAACAGTAAACCCTTTCTTCTATTACACATTTATGGCTATATGATTCCATTTATGTATCTTATGAAACAGTAGAATTTGCAGTTTAGGGAAGGGCATTTACAACTTTAGCTAGAGAGCTCCCTTTGTGCCACCTCAGACTGCAAACAGGTTGTTGCCATGACAGTTAAAACAGAATAGAGCTGGATCATAGGGAAGGATGAGCGAAGGAAGATTGATGCTTTTGAACTGTGGTGTTGGAGGAAAGTGCTGAGAGTGCCTTGGACCACGAGAAGATCCAACTAGTCCATCCTTCAGGAAATAAAGCCCAACTGGTCATTGGAGGGAAGGAGATTAGAGGCAAAGTTGAAGTACTTTGGCCACATAATGAGGAGACAGGAAAGCTTAGAGAAGACAATGATGTTGGGGAAAATGGAAGGAAAAAGGAAGAGGGGCCGACCAAGGGCAAGATGGATGGATGGGATCCTTGAAGTGACTGGCTTGACTTTGGAGGAGCTGGGGGAGGTGATGGCCGACAGGGAGCTCTTGCGTGGGCTCCTTGTCGGCCGTCACCTCCCCCAGCTCCGAAAAGTCAGAAATGACTGAACGAATGAGCAACAACAACAACCCATTGAGGTGGAGGCAAGCTTGTTTTCTGCTGCAAGGACACAATAGAGCAATAGATTTAAATGGCAGGAAAAGAGATTCCACTTAAACATTAGGAATAACTTCCTGTTGGCAATAGCAAAGTTTTTGGAGGGAATTTTTAAAAATACTTTCAAGATGTGAATGATTGAATCAGTGGATACAGCCAATTTGCACATAAGAGATACCCTGGTTTTCTGTCAACTGGATCTGTTCATGGGTCAAATGAAATGTTTCCTCTCCTCTCTCTCTGGCCAGTGTCCAATAGATACCAGAAAGCAGTTGGCGGAGAACTTGGTGGTCATTGGCGGCACAGCCATGTTGCCAGGATTCCTGCACAGGCTGATGGCCGAAATCAGGCACTTGGTGGAGAAGCCCAAGTACAAGGAGATCCTGGGCTCAAAGACCTTCCGGGTGCACACTCCGCCTGCAAAGCCCAACTGCGTGGCCTGGTTAGGAGGTCAGTCGGGAATAACTTGAGGAGGAAGCACAGGGTGGGAGGGGAACTGGAATTGTGTGGCATATCCGATAGATCCAACTTTGAGCAATAAATGAAAATCTAAGGAAAAATTTCACGCCTCATACAGAAGTTTAGTGTCAAGCTGTTCAAGGATTTACAGACCTTAATTTGCAAATATCTAAACTTTGCTACATCAAAGGAGTCTGGGAACAGTAGACTCTCAATTAACTGGCACTTACGGGTATTGGTAGATGCTGAATAAAAGTAGTTTATGGTTGCTTGAGAGTGACTTTGCAAATTGGCATATGAAACCATACTATAAGCTCTGTAATGATCTGATATTAATATTGAAATACTTTATATACTCGAGCATAAGCCTAGTTTTTCAGCCCTTTTTTTAGGCTGAAAAAGTCCCCCTCGGCTTATACTCAAGTCAGAGATATTTAATATTTTACTCTGTTGTTATTGTTATTATTATATTTATTATTTTACACTATTATTACTGCTATTATTACTATTATTATTATTATTACCATTTTTTATTATTATTATTACATTTATTATTTTACTCTATTATTATTATTGGAAGGATATGTGAGCACATTTACATTGTAGAAGGTCGGAATAATGGTTTAATCAGAGTTGGCCAGTCTTATCTTAAATTACAGATTTGTGTTAATATTCAAAAACATTTAACCTACTGATGCTTCAATTAATGTAATTGCATTGTATCTATTTTTATTTTGAAATTTACCAGTAGCTGCTGCATTTCCCACCCTCAACTTATACTCGAGGCAATCCGTTTTCCCATTTCTTTGTGGTAAAATTAGGCACCTCGGCTTATATTTGGGTCGGCTTATACTCGAGTATATATGGTAACAATATTTAAAAGCAAATTATGTCAAACTTTATGGACACATCGTTGCTATATGAGAAAAACTTACTTTACTGTATTGAAAATGATTTTTTTTTACATTTTTATTTACAGTATTGATTCTTAGATTTTTTTTCTGACAGTATCCCAAGAGCCTGCTGTATTTTGTAGGGGAAAATTAACCATATAATATTAATAAATGGAATGGGATGTTAGGTTGCTTCTGCTCTGAGAAAAGTCTGATATTAAATGCTTAGAGCTTGCATACCACGGTTATCCCAAGCTTATGCAACCCCAATCCCTGTGGTTCCACTTACCCACATCCAACAAAATATGTCCTTTCTGGGAATTTCCAAAGTCCTCAGGTGATTCTTTGGCAGGAGTGTTGAACTCATTTTCATGGAGGGCCATCCTAGCCATATGGTTGTCCTCAAAGGACCAGTGGTCAGTGCTCTTTAGTTTTTGCCCAGTTTGGATCCCCAGGTGTTATTGAACAACAACTTTCATCATTTTTTTATGGTCTGCACTATGGATAATGAGAATTGCAGGCCAACAGCACTGAATCATTACTTGAATTCAAATTTCTATATTTCATTACTACATTTTTAAGTTAAGTTGAATTGATCCTGTTTAATTGCTCTATTCCTGTGCTATTATTCCTATGCCACTATACGTTTCTATCTAT
This sequence comes from Anolis sagrei, assembly GCF_037176765.1. NCBI lineage: Eukaryota > Metazoa > Chordata > Lepidosauria > Squamata > Anolidae > Anolis > Anolis sagrei. Next base: position 336,722,176 of record NC_090021.1, read on the forward strand.
CTTTTTGACCTCCCTATCCTTTAACTAGTTTTGCATATTGGCCCCTCCCCTCCCCTCCAAAAATGAGTCTGTTGTTGCTTTTGATGCTTGGCAGGAGTGTTGAACTCATGTTTATGCTGTTTTAATGGTATTTCATTATGTTATTGTTCTGTTTTTAATTGTATGTTGCCTTCGGCTTGGCCCCATGTAAGCCACCCTGATTCCCCTCGGGCAGATGGAGGCGGGGTAGAAAAATAAAGTTCTTCTTCTTCTTCTGGTGCAAGCGGACTAGGGGAAAACTAAAGGGCATTTTAAAGTCAGCCTGCATATCTACAAGCTTTGTGTTTTAATTCAAACTCCACTCTCCTGACTTAACAAAGATATGCCTGTATTCCAACTCCCATCCACTCTAGTCATGATGCCTAATGATGAGGAATACAGGAGTTCTAGTCCAACATCTGGAGGAAGGCCACATAAAAGAACGTGGGGGTCAGATGTGGCACATCTGATATGTGGTATGCTCCTGTTGGAAGTTACTATCTGTTAGGAAAAATGATTTAGGGTCTGGAGAACAAGCCCTATGAGGAGCGGCTTAAGGAGCTGGGCATGTTTAGCCTAAAGAAGAGAAGGATGAGAGGAGATATGATAGCCATGTATAAATATGTGAGAGGAAGCCACAGGGAGGAGGGAGCAAGCTTGTTTTCTGCTGTCCTGGAGACTAGGACAAGGAACAATGGCTTCAAATTACAAGAGAGGAGATTCCATCTGAACACGAGGAAGAACTTCCTGACTGTGAGAGCCGTTCAGCAGTGGAACTCTCTGCCCCGGAGTGTGGTAGAGGCTCCTTCTTTGGAAGCTTTTAAACAGAGGCTGGATGGCCATCTGTCAGGGTTGATTTGAATGCAATATTCCTGCTTCTTGGCAGAATGGGGTTGGACTGGATGGCCCATAAGGTCTCTTCCAACTCTTTGATTCTATGGGAACCGAAGTCCAAAACACCTTGAGGGCTGAAGTTTGCCCAAGCCTAGTCTACAGCAGCTGTCATTTGTTGGGTTTGTTAGTTAGTTTGTGTCTCATGAATCAAAACTTCTCATTTTTTCCACTACCCAGGAGCCATTTTTGGGGCCCTCCAAGACATCCTCGGGAGCCGTTCGGTGTCAAAAGAATACTACAACCAGACAGGCCGCATCCCGGACTGGTGCTGCCTCAATAACCCTCCTTTGGAAATGATGTTTGACGTGGGGAAAACGCCTCCCCCTTTGATGAAAAGAGCCTTTTCCACGGAGAAGTAGTGTTTTTCCTCTTGGACAGGAATTCATTCCACTTTGTGGCGCTCCCTTCCTTGCTTCCCTTCCTGATGCTAAACCGTCATAGAACTGAATGCAGTTCTGGATGAGTGGACACAAAGTTGACCTCTTCTGTCAGCTAATTTAAACGATACCCCATTGTTGTGCTTATTTATTGTGTACAGTGATCACCAAATAAGGTCACAAGCCTTTGGCCTTTATTATTATTTAAAGCATTTGAAACTGAAGTGTCTCTGAGCTCAGAACTGCACATGCAACTTTCTTTGCCAATGTAATTTGTAGTTCACTTTAGTCATCTATTAAACATTAAAAAATGAAAATGCATGGCATTGTGTGTGTGTTTCCTTCCTAGATGCCTTTCAAAGGATTCTGGAGTTTCGGGGTACGGTGTCATCTGTACGCGGATGATGTCCAACTCTGTCACTCCTTTCCACCTGCTACTAAGGAGGCTGTTCAGGTCCTGAACCTGTGCCTGGCCGCTGTAACGGTCGGGATGAGGGCGAACAAATTGAAACTGAATCCAGACAAGAAAGAGTTCCTCCTGGTCAGTTGCAAGGCCGAACAGGGCATAGGGTTACAGCCTGTATTGGATGGGGCCGCACTCCCTCTGAAGACGCAGGTTCGCAGCTTGGGAGTGACCTTGGACTCATCGCTGAGCCTGGAACCCCAGGTTTCGGCGGTGACCAGGGGAGCATTTGCACAGCTAAAGCTTGTGCGCCAGCTGCGCCCGTACCTTGGGAAGTCTGACTTGGCCATGGTAGTCCACGCTCTGGTTACATCCCGTTTAGACTACTGCAACACTCTCTATGTGGGGTTGCCTTTGAAGACGGCTCGGAAGCTCCAACTAGTCCAACGCTCGGCAGCCATGATTTTAACAGGGGCGGAGCGCAGGGAGCATACAACCCCCCTGTTGCACCAACTCTACTGGCTACCGATCTGCTACCGGGCTCAATTCAAAGTGCTGGCGTTGGCCTTTAAAGCCCTAAATGGTTCTGGCCCAAGCTACCTATCCGACCGAATCTCTGCCTATGAACCCACCAGGACTTTGAGATCTTCCGGGGAGGCCCTGTTCTCAATCCCGCCTGCTTCCCAGGCACGGCTGGTGGGGACGAGAGATAGGGCCTTCTCGGTGGTGGCTCCTCAGCTGTGGCACACCCTTCCTGCGGACATTAGATTAGCACCATCCCTAATGGTATTCCGTAAAAAACTAAAGACCTGGCTGTTTGAGCACGTGTTCGAATAATTAGTGCAACGCTTGGTTAACGAACAATGGAATGGAACAATGGATGACAAATCTGGATCATGTTTCTGATGAGACGACAGTGAATGGCTTCTGTAGTAATTATTTATTAACTGTGTAATGTGTAGGCTGTTAATTGTTTTTATACTTAGCATTGAATTCTTGCTGTTATTGTTTGTTGTACACCGCTGTGAGTCGCCTTCGGACTGAGAACAGCGGTATATAAGTAAGGTAAATAAATAATAATAAATAATAGATCTTGTATGGAAAGATTGGTAGCTATCTGGCAAAGTACACACTTAACATAACCAGCTACATATTTGAACCCTGTGTTGTGATATATGTGCTTTGTTAAGTTTTGACTGTCATACCCTGCCTCGAGCCATTAGTAGAGCTGGGTAACAAATACAATATTATTATTGTTTTGGTTATATGGAAATACAGGGGAGCACAGTGGTGAGGGATAGATAATATGCATAAGCAGAAAAATAACACTAGATGCCAAAAGTTAAAGCATGGTAGGTTGTATTGAATAATATGTTTCTGCTGTAAAACAAACAATATATAACAAATGTATTGAAAACATATAAAGTGAAAAGTGAAAATATAAAGTGAAATACAGCTGTTCAGTGGGCTGATGTTTACAACATGCACAAATGCTCTTTCAAATACAGATTGAGTATCATTCATCCAAAACACGAAGGACCAGAAGAGTTTCCCCCCCAGATTTTTAAATGCATGTGTATAAATAATCAAATATCATTGCAAAAGAACCCAAATTTAAACATAATGTTAATTGATTTTTCATATACGCTTAGCCTAAAGATTATTTTGAACATACATACATACAAGAAGCACTGCCTGAACATCAAGCAAAAAGTGGGTGCTAGAAACAATATCATACGAAAGCTGACTGGCACAACCTGGGGATCACAACCAGACATAGTGAAGACATCTGCCCTTGCGATATGCTACTCTGCTGCTGAGTATGCATGCCCAGTGTGGAACACATCTCACCTCACTAAAACAGTGGATGTGGCTCTTTCATTAAGACATACTGCATTATCACAGGGTGTCTGCGCCTCACACCACTGGAGAAATTACACTGCTTAGCCGGTATTGCACCACCTGACATCCGCCGGGAAGTAGCAGCCAATAGTGAAAGGACCAAGGCAGAGACATCTCCAGCTCATCCCCTGTTCGGGTATCAGCCAGCACGTCAACGACTTAAATCTAGAAATAGTTTTCTAAGCTCTACAGAGACACTCACTGGAACACCTCAGCAAGCAAGAGTCCAAAAGTGGCAGGCCCAAACCCAGAACCTCAACCAATGGCTGATACCAAATGAGAGACTCCCCCCTGGGCACACAGAGGACTGGGTGACTTGGAAGGCACTGAACAGACTGCGCTCTGGCACCACGAGATGCAGAACCAACCTTCAGAAATGGGGCCACAAAGTGGAATCCTCGACATGCGAGTGTGGAGAAGAGCAAACCACTGACCACCTGCTGCGATGCAACCTGAGCCCAGCCACATGCACGATGGAGGACCTTCTTGCAGCAACACCAGAGGCACTCCAAGTGGCCAGATACTGGTCAAAGGACATTCAATCAACTATCAAACTCACAAATTTTGTATTTTGTCTGTTTGTTTGCTTTGTTCTGTTAGAAATGTAATACAATTGACTGGTTGCCCTGACACGACAAATAAATAAATAAATAAATTTTGAACATTATTTAAATTATTTAAATTATTTCAAATAATTTTGTGCATGACCAAGTTTGTGTACGTTGAACACCAGAAAGCAACACAGATGGACAATTTTGAAGTATTTTGGAAATTACAGATATGGAATACTTAATTACTGTAAGTTGCATTAATTGTAACAGTTGCCTTTTGCAAAGCTTTCTTTTTGCTCTCTAATTCGGGCAAATAGAACTTATTATTGTTGTTAAAACTCTGCTTTTTTCTTTAAAAAAGACTCAAATCAACTTGCAGTAAAACCAATACTATTTTAAACCTAAAAATATAAAATAGAATTAAATATTAACACATTAAAACAGCGAAAACTGATGAAAACCTTATTAACAGCTGAAACCACTGCATCCTCTCACTTGGATCTTATATTGTTTTTCTGTGCAAATGTGGATAATCATGAGAAGCTATGGGGCTGCATTCCATGTCTCAATAATATATTCTCAAGAGTGAGAAAGGAGGTATATAAATACTGTAAATAAGTAAATACCCAAAATGTCTTCTAAGGAATGTGGCAGTTTTGCCATGTTTTTAGGTTGCCTTGAGCTATTTTAAGCCCAGGAGAGGCAGTTTTTTTTTTCCAAAACTAGAACTGGCTTGTTCCCAGTTCTTTAAATGCCAGTTTTGCGCACATAAAATTGCCAATGTGTAGATCCAGCCTGGAGCCCCCGGTTAAACCACTGAGCTGCTTAACTTGTTGACTGAAAGGTCACAGGTTTGACTCCAGGGAGTGGCGTGAGCTCCCACTGTTAGTCCCAGCTTCTGCCAACCTAGCAGTTCGAAACATGCAAATGTGAGTAAATCAATAGGTACCTCTTCTGCGGGAAGGTAATGGTGCTCCATGCAGTTATGCTGGCCTTGGAGGTGTCTATGGACAATGCCAGGTCTTTGGCTTAGAAATGGAGATGAGCACCAACCCCCAGAGTCAAACTCGACTGGACTTAATGTCAGAGGAAACCTTTACCTAAGAATAATAATTGGCAAAGAAGACCTAGGAAATCTGCAACTCCCATAAATTCATTGCATTGAGCCATGGAAGCCAAAGTCGTGGCAGACTCCACTAATTCTATAGGGTAGATGCACCTTTAGACAGCTGTGGATCTAAGACACCCTCCCTAAAATGTGTCAAAATCACAAATTACTTGCCAGTGTTACTCTGTAGTTATTCTACAAATGCATTCTCTTTTGTATTCTTGACTGAAAAGCCACAGGTTCAAATCCAGGGAGTGGTATGAGCTCCCATTGTTAGTCCCAGCTTCTGCCAACCTAGCAGTTCAAAAACATGCAAATGTGAGTAAATCAATAGGTACCGCTTCTGTGGGAAGGTAACGGCGCTCCATGCAGTCATGCTGGCCACATGACCTTGGACAACGCCGGCTCTTTGCCTTAGAAATGGAGATGAGCACCAAACCCCAGAGTTGGACACAACTAGCCTTAATGTCAGCGGAAAACCTGCTAGAGGTACGTGTAACACCTCCCAACAAAGGATTCCCCCAGGCAGCAACCATCCAGTCCTTGAAACTGCAGGCCATTAAATGCTAATCAAGGTTGCAAATTGCAACATTCACACATACCTCTAGCAGACAAGAGTGGTTTCTCCCATCCTGGACATTCCACAGATTTATAAATCTCAATTACTTAGTTCCCAACAGACCCCTCAACCTCTGAGGATGCTTGTCATAGATGCAGTTGAAACGTCAGGAGAGAATGCTTCAGGAACATGGCCATACATCCCAGAAAACTCACAATAACACAATACATAACTTCTTCATTCCCTTCCTTTCATTCTTCCTTTCATTCTTCCTTTCATTCTTCCTTTCATTCTTCCTTTCATTCTTCCTTTCATTCTTCCTTTCATTCTTCCTTTCATTCTTCCTTTCATTCTTCCTTTCATTCTTCCTTTCATTCTTCCTTTCATTCTTCCTTTCATTCTTCCTTTCATTCTTCCTTCCATTTTTCCTTCCATTCTTCCTTCCATTCTTCCTTCCATTCTTCCTTCCATTCTTCCTTCCATTCTTCCTTTCTTCCTTCCTTCCATTCTTCCTTCCTTCCATTCTTCCTTCCTTCCATTCTTCCTTTCTTCCTTCCTTTCTTCCTTCCTTTCTTCCTTCCTTTCTTCCTTCCTTTCTTCCTTCCTTTCTTCCTTCCTTTCTTCCTTCCTTTCTTCCTTCCTTTCTTCCTTCCTTCCTTCCTTCCTTCCTTCCTTCCTTTCTTCCTTCCTTTCTTCCTTCCTTCCTTCCTTCCTTCCTTCCTTCCTTCCTTCCTTCCTCTTCTTCTTTCCAAGTGGCATTTCGTACATAACACACTCTTTTGTGAATTTTCCAAGTGCTTTACATGCTTTATTGTTTACCTTCACAACAACCCTGTGAGGTAGGTCATCATTACTATATTCCCATTTCAAAAGGCAAGGAACTGATGGGGACACACCAAAAACAATAATAGCAACAAAAGGCTGAAATTCCATTATCAGTAATGGGACTTTCCCGGTCTAGCCTCCATCCTTTCCTCCCCTCTGCCATAGACGCAGGCGAAACATCAGGAGAGAATGCTTTGGGAACATGGCCATACAGCCCAGAAAACACACCGCAAACCAGTGATTCCTGCCATGAAAGCCTTCGACAACACCTTAACAATAAAAATAATAATTTATTTCTAGACCACCTTCTCTCCCCAGAAGGACTTGGGGTGGTTTGCACATAAAAAGGCAAACCTTCAGTGCCTCAAGATAGGTACAGACACATCAAAATAATACAAAATAATGGAGAGTAACATTATGTCCTTGCTGATTTATTGCATTCCAATGGATGCTTTAAAGATGCTGCTGCATTTGTTTGGAATATCAATATGCAAAGGGATCTTGCACCTTAGAAACAAGCTGAGGAAATGAAGTTGGGTCCTGTTACTCTGCAGAAGCAACTGGCTTTATTCCCACTCACCTAGGAATGTATTTGGATCCCAATGTCAGCCTTTTTCATTAAGTGCATCTGGATCTCCACATTGCATCCTCATTTACACAGCTGCAGATATTTACCTGACTCACCTGAGCTGGAAATATGAAGTTGGGGCTGAACATTTAACCTACTCTAAAGGATTCAGAAGTGAGTTCTCCCAGAGTTTGCCCTGGAAGAGCCATGGATGGAGATTTCTCCCTAGAGAACTACTTAGACCAGTGCACAAACCAGGTAAAGAGAAAGTATCCTGAACATGGTTTTAGGGCAAATCCCTTCAACTTATTTCCCATTTTATCTATTTGCTTTCTCATTTACTTTCTTTCTTACTGTTGCTACTTGGTCCTTATACAGATTCCTCAGGAAAGAGATAAGGTGGCTTGGTATGCCCAGACCCCCCAAGAACTTGCCACACTTTATCATGATTCACACAGTCAAAGGCTTTAGAATAGACAATCAAAACAGAAATAGGTGTTTTTCTGAAACTCCCTGCCTTTCTCCATTATCCAGCGGACATTGGCAATTTGGTCTCTCATTCCTCTGCCTTTTCTAAACCTAGCAACTCTGGCAACTCTCTCCATGTATTGCTGGAGTCTTCCTTGCAGGATCTTGAGCATTACCTTACTGGCATGAGAAATAAGGGCCACTGTAAGATATTTGAGCAGTCTTTAGCATTTCCCTTTTTTGGTATGGTTCAAGATTGGGAAAGGCGTATGGCAGGGTTGTATACTCTGCCCCAACCTATTCAACTTGTATACAGAACACATCATGCAATGTGCAGGGCTTGACAAATGCAAGACTGGGGTGGAAATTGCTGGAAGAAACATTAACAACCTTAGATATGCAGATGACACCACTTTGATGGCCGAAAGCGAGGAGGAGCTGAGGAGCCTTCTAATCAAGGTGAAAGAAGAAAGGGCAAAAGAGAAGATCCAACCAGTCCATACTTCAAGAAATAAAGCCCGACCGCTCATTGGAGGGAAGGATAGTAGAGGCCAAGATGAAGTACTTTTGCCACATCATGAGAAGAAAGGAAAGCTTAAAGAAGACAATGATGCTGGGGAAAATGAGAGGAAAAAGGAAGAGGGGCAGACCAAGAGCAAGGTGGATGGATGGCATCCTTGAAGTGACTGGATTGACCTTGAAGGAGCTGGGCGTGGTGACGACCAACAGGGAGCTCTGGAGTGGGCTGGTCCATGAAGTCACGAAGAGTCGGAAACGACTGAACGAATGAACAATTACTTTATTTCTATCCCATGTTTCTATTGATATAGGAACTCAAGATAGGTATCGACATTTTTCCGTGGCCCCAAAAGGCATTTTAGGAACTATGAGTGGCATTTATAACACTAACAAAATTTGAACGATTTTCTGTTCCTGATTTGAAAGTGTTATTTCCTGCTTAGTTGTGCGAAATTTACTTTGAAAGTAATTGTTTTGCTCCAGAAACTTTGTTTTTGCTATTGCCACAAGCTATGTGAAATTGGTTGAGATTCAAAGAGAGATGCATTGAAAAACTAGAGCAATATGCGCTGCAGGATGTCCCACAAAAACAAAGTTTTTGCAGTTGAATAAACATTTTCCATGATTTTATGATAGAACCAATTAGGAAAGGACATTTATAACCCAGGAACAAAAATTGTGTTACGTAGGCCCCTTCTACACTACCATATAATCCAGATTATCAAAGGAGATAACCTGGATTTTATATGGCAGTGTAGATGTGGCCATAGTGAAATTATTTCCAAGCTTACTCGGAGGAACTGTAGAATAGTTGCATATTTATGTATTCAGGGTTATAAATTGTATTAATTTTAATGTTGTGAGCCACTTTAGTTTTCAATCAGAGAGGAAAAGCTTCTTATATATTATTATAGGTATATAAATTATTATTATTATTTGAAACACAAGATGAGTCCACAGCAGACACTTCGCTGGCTGTTGTATTGGATCACACGTCGGACCCTTCCCAAGTGTCTAGGACTGTGTGATGTATCGGCGAATAATGCGTGCAGATCCCAGTAAGGTGGCCTTCTGCAGTTGGAAGGTGGCAATCTTGTCAGCTCCGATTGTGTTTAAGTGCAGGCCAAGGTCTTTAGGCACTGCACCCAGTGTGCCGATCACCACTGGGACCACCTTGACTGTCTTGCGCCAGAGTCTTTGCAGTTCCATCTTTAAATCCTCATATTGTGTCAGCTTTTCCAGTTGTTTTTCATCAATCCTGCTGTCACCTGGGATTACAACATCGACAATCCATACTTTGTTTTTTAACACGATTGTGAGGTCAGGAGTATTATTGGGATACAGGGACATCTGGAAGGCTGCAGTTTGTTCTGTTTAGTCAGGAGAGTGGGTCTGAATTTAGATGCATGGTTTGTAGATATGATGAAGGGTTTGAAACTTCCTTTAGCCTTTCCCCAACCACAGAACTACAAGTGTCATTGGGTTGCAATTCCCATTATCCCCATTGGGATACAGCAATATCTGAAGACTGCAGTTTGTTCTGTTTAGTCAGAGAGAGAGGTTTGGATTTAGATACAAAGCTTGCGGTTTAGGGCCGGAGATTTAGCACAGCTGGTAAATCATCAGCAGTGATAAGATCTATCAACCAAAAGGTTTCAAGTTCAAAACCCCGGATTGGCATGAGCAGCCAACTGTCAGCCTTGCTCATTGTTTACCTAAGCAATTCGAAAACAGCTTTATCTGTGATTAGAGAAATTAGGTACCACTAAAAACAGGGGAGGTGTTCTATGACGCCATAAAGAAATAAGAACAGAAAATGCTGGGTGACCAAAAGGAAGGAGGAACTCCTGATGGCTCTTCGTCATAAGAGGATAGAGCAACAGCACCCCCTGGACTCAAGCCCAACCTTCTATGGCACCTCCTTCTGTGTATTGTCTATACAAAAAGCAGCACTGAATGTTTGCCATGTATATGTATTGTGATCCAACCAGTCCATACTTCAGGAAATAAAGCCTGAATGCTCATTGGAGGGAAGGATAGTAGAGGCCAAGATGAAGTCCTTTGGCCACATCATGAGAAGAAAGGAAAGCTTGGAGAAGACAATGATGCTGGGCAAAATGGAAGGAAAAAGGAAGAGGGGCCGACCAAGGGCAAGATGGATGGCATCCTTGAAGTGACTGGATTGACCTTGAAGGAGCTGGGGGTGGTGACGGCTGACAGGGAGCTCTGGCGTGGGCTGGTCCATGAGGTCACGAAGAGTTGGAAACGACTGAATAATGAACAACAACAACCACCCTGAGTCCCCTTCAGGGTGAGAAGAGCAGAATATAAATAAAGTCTTGTTGTTGTTGTTGTTATATTGTAGATATGATGTCTGAGGTCTCTATCTATTGTGTCAGAAGCAAATTTAGGGTACAGTTAAAATGTATTTGGCTCTGCAAGTCGTAGTGCCAGAACGCAGTCTGTTCAGCGCCTTCCACGTCGCCCAGTTTTCTGTGTGCCCGGGGGGAGTCTCTCATTTGGTATCAACCATTGATTGAGGTTCTGAGTTTGAGCCTGCCACTTGTGGACTCTTGCTTGCTGAGGTGTTCCTGTGAGTGCCTCTGTAGATCTTAGAAAGCTATTTCTTGATTTAAGGCATTGGCGTGCTGGCTGATATCAAAACAGAGGATGGGCCAGAGATGTCACTACCTTGGTCCTTTCACTATTGGTTACTCCTTCCCTGTGGATTCCACTTGGTGGCCCCATTTCTTGAGGTTGGCTCTGCACCTCGTGGTGCCAGAGCGCAGTCTGTTCAGTGCCTTCCAAGTTGCCCCGTCTTCTTCTGTGTGGCCAGGGGGGAGTCTCTCATTTGGTATCAGCCATTGATTGAAGTTCCGGGTTTAAGCCTGCCACTTTTGGACTCTTGCTTGCTGAGGTGTTCCAGCGAATGTCTCTGTAGCTCTTAGAAAGCTATTTCTTGATTTAAGGCATTGGTGTGCTGGCTGATAATTGAACAGGGGGTGGGCCAGAGATGTCACTGCCTTGGTTCTTTCATTATTGGCTACTACTTCCCGGTGGATGTCAGGTGGTGCAATGCCAGCTAAACATCATAATTTCTCCAGAGGTCCTCTGGAGAAATGTCTGAGGTTAAAATATCCTTTAGCCTTTTTCCAACTGCAGAGCCACAAGTACCACTGGGTTGCAATTCCCATTAACCCCAGTCCGCATGGTAGATAACCGAAAGTGATGGAAGCTGTTGTTCAATAAAATATTGAACCACAAACTGGGTAAAAATTAAAGAATACTGACGACTATATATGCATATACATATATATATAGAATCATAGAATCAAAGAGTTGGAAGAGACCTCATGGGCCATCCAGTCCAACCCCCTGCCAACCCCCTGCATATACATACAGCTAGATAGTTGGCCCTCTGTAACCACAGATTCTCCATCCATGGATTCAATGGCCCTTTGGAGGCAACCATAAGGCTAATGTGGCCCTCCATAAAAATGAGTTTGAAAGTTCAGCTCTAAGGATACAAAACTCAATAGTGCTCAGTACTTTGCAAGACCCAATGTCTTAACACTTCTTCTCACTTATATTTATTGCAGGATGACCTTCCATCCACCAGCCCACAACAATTCCCTCCCATGAGCCCCTTTGCAACGGACATGCCTATGTCTCCAACCTTGGACATATCATTGAGTTCCCAGGCCGACAAAATCAAAGATTTCCCTTCGGTGGACCTCAGTTTCCTACCGGACGATTTGGACCAGAATAGCAAGGAGGACAACATGCTGAGAGATCAACATGGCGCTCTGTCGGAGATGCAAGAGAATGGGTCGTTTTTGGACAACAGCAGTCCGTCTCGGCCGAGGGATGGAAACGCAGCTCAGCCATCATCTGATTCACTGGGGGGCTTCTTCCCTGTGACCCCAATGACTCCAATGACGCCAACCTCCGAAAGTTCAGGCATCGTTCCCCAATTACAGTGAGTCAACTCTTAAGGATGGGTCTTGCAAAACACTTCAAATGGGTCTCTGTCCTGGGAGAAAAGTGGGGTACACATCATCATAATTATCAATGTATTGTCGAAGGCTTTCATGGCTGGAATCACTAGCTCCAGCAGAGAAGAGCTCTTTGCCCCACCCCAGCCATTCCACAGATATATAAACCCATTGTCCTAATTCCAACAGACCTCACTACCTCTGAGGATGCTTGCCATAGATGCAGGCGAAACGTCAGGAGAGAATGCCTCTAGAACATGGCCCTATAGCCCGAAAAAACCCACAAGAACTCATCATAATTATCACTCAATATCACATAATTATCACTCAATGTCTAGCCTTGAGATTGTTTCAGCTGTTTTTAGCATTGCTATTTAAAGTTATGTCAGGAATAACTTTTCAGTAACTTTCATAGAATCATAGAATCAATAGAGTTGGAAGAGAACTCATGGGCCATCCAGTCCAGCCCCCTGCCAAGAAGCGGGAATATTGCATTCAAAGCACCCCTGACAGATGGCCATCCAGCCTCTGTTTAAAAGCTTCCAAAGAAGGAGCCTCTAACACACTCGGGGCAGAGAGTTCCACTGCTGAACGGCTCTCACAGCCAGGAAGTTCTTCCTCATGTTCAGGTGGAATCTCCTTTCTTTGTAAATAGGTTTTCATTGCTCTCCTCCCAAGAAGTAAGCGTCTCCTGATTTCCTGGCTGCAGTTTGCATCTGCAGTCACGGTGGTATATGGTTAGAAGATCCCTCTTATCCTCTGCTGAACATATCGTTTGTTGAATATTCTTAGTAGGTCTGTAGATTGCTGTAGATGTTGGTGGGCAGGAAAAGAGATTTAAAGATGTGCTCAAAGCCAACTTTAAAAACTCTGGCATAGACACTGAGAACTGGGAAGCCCTGGCCCTTGAATGCTCCAGCTGGAGGTCAGCTGTGACCAGCAGTGCTGTAGAATTTGAAGAGGCATGAATGGAGGGCGAAAGAGAGAAATGTGCCAAGAAGAAGGCGCATCTTGCCAACCCTGACCGGGACCTCCTTCCACCTGAAAACCAATGCCCTCACTGCGGGAGAAGATGCAGATCAAGAATAGGGCTCCCTAGTCACCTACGGACCCACCGCCAGGGCACTGATCTTGGAAGACAATCCTACTCAGACAACGAGGGATCGCCTAAGTAAGTAAGAAATATTGTTTGATTCATGGTTTTCCCATTTTTGCAGATGTATCAGTCTAAATGTGGAGTTCCACCTGCAATTGTATTTTGGGTTTCATCACTGTGTGTTGCCTTGGGTTGTGCTCCCTCCTTAAAACGTGTGTTTGATCTCCTAGGAATATAGTGGCCACTGTCAACCTGGCTTGCAAGCTGGACCTCAAGAATATAGCCCTTCATGCCAGAAATGCAGAATACAACCCCAAGGTAAGGAAAAAGGCAGGAACGCCTGGCAATTGTTCGCTTTTGGGTGCTTTGCAGGATGTGGTGCCAAAAAACAACAAGAGATAAAAGGAAGCAAAATGTTAAACTTAGCTCTTTCACATTATCTGCGTTGAACTGGATTATATGAGTCTACACTGCTATCTAATCCAGCTCAAAGCAGATACTCTGGAGTTTATATGGCAATGTAGAAGGAGAGAGTGGGAGAAAAGGAAGCAACTTCTTTACAAGGCAAATAATAGCTGTAATGAGTGTACAAGGTGCACCATGGGCACACTGAGTGATAGTCTGGATTTTTCTGAATTTTAGAGGTTTGCTGCTGTGATCATGAGAATCAGAGAACCGAGAACAACTGCTCTTATCTTTAGTTCTGGCAAAATGGTCTGCACGGGAGCCAAAAGGTAAGATTGCTTGGCATCTTTCAGAGAATCCTAGAGTTGGAAGAGACTTCATGGGCCATCCAGTCCAACCCCATTTTGCCAAGAAGCAGGAAAATCGCATTCAAAGCACCCCCAACAGATGGCCATCCAGCCTCTGTTTAAAAGCTTCCAAAGAAGGAGCCTCCACCACACTCCGGGGCAGAGAGTTCCACTGCTGAACAGCTCTCACAGTCAGGAAGTTCTTCCTTGTGTTCAGATGGAATTTCCATTCTTTGTAAATAGGTTTGCCAGGTTCAGGGCAATTCATGGCTTGCAGGTTTTGAGGCATAAATCTGATATGGAGGGTGTGTCTACACTGTGGAATTAATGCAGTTTGTCACCACTTCAACTGCTATGGCTCAATGCTATGGGATCCTAGGAGTTGTCATTTTACAAGGTCTTTTGCTATCTCCACTGCTGTGCTGGTACGGCTGTACCAGGAGCTCCAACTTCTTTTCCTTTCTATTGAGTGTTTGCATCTTTCCAAAGTTCCGTGCATTTTGCAATAAGGTGGCTTCCCTTGGTTTGCAATAATAGGGCCAATGACCCATCAATTATCATTATGTTCTTTAGCTCCATCCTTTTTTCTGGGTTAAGGAGGGAAAAGGGGGACCTCTAGTTCAGTTCACACAGAGAAGCCTTTCGTACAGGACGTGAATCAATTCCACCTGTAGAAAGCTTAGTCTTTTACAGCTTTGCTGGGGGGATCCAGTCCCACAGCTCTACAGAGAACTACAGCATAGCCTTTGTTGGGGAATTTAGTTCCACAACTCTACAGCCAGTTCTTTGTTGGAGAAATACAGCTCCACGATTTTACAGCCAGCCTTCGCTGGGAATTGAAAGCCTTCTTTCCTCTTGGAAATCTACTAAAGGACTCTGTTTGGTAAGGACCCCACGCGGCAGCCATAACGCAATTTGGACCGGGTGTAGGGGCCCATGCCAGCAGAGCTTGTCAGATTGCCCAGGGAGGGGTTAAGGATTTCCCTTGTAGAAGGAAGAAACAGTTTATGAAGAAAGCTGCCTGTCCCTTGTGGACAAGATTTAAGCAAGCCACCAGTTGATTCAAAGCCTTGAAGTATTTGTTTGATTTATTGAAGATTTAATCAACAATAAAAACTTTGTTGAACTTTCTAAGTCTTTAAAAGAACTTTGTGTGGGGAAATCCAAAAGGCCTCTCAGCCGAGGCACCCCCGGCGTCCCGTTGGGCATTCAGAAAACACGTCCTGTCTACAGACTCTTTCACAGGCCCAGCGCGTGACAGCACAAGTGCTGTTGCTTCACCAAACTACAACATCCAGGATCTCATAACATTCAGCCATGGCTGTTGAAGTAGTCTCAAACTGCATTAGTTTTACAGTGTAGACGTACCCTTACAGAAGAGGTGTGACAATGTCACATGAGATCCCTCTTTCTGATGCTGCAATTAGCAACCCTTGCTGATACCATTAAGCAAGAAATGGAAGGCATGCACTACAGTTGTTCAGAGCGTGTCATTCGAAAAATACATAGTCTTAACAAAAAAGAAATGTTCAAACACACACAAAAAAAACAATTAAAGCACACAATCTCCTTTCGCTATTTAAACATAGCTATCACCACCTTCTCCAAGCTAAGCTTCACAAGACCATCTTCATAGGGATTCGTGGTTTCCAGACAACAATCTGAACATGAGTTAACAACATGAGATGCAGCAGCTAAAAAGCCAATGCTATACCAATCTGCATCAACAGGAGGATAGTGTCTAAATTAAGGAAAGGAATAATCCCACTCTCTTCTGCCTTAGTCAGACCTCACGTGGAATAACCTTGTGACCAGTTCAGATGGAAGATGTCCAGAGGAGGGCGACCAAAATGGTCAAAGGCTTGTAAACCAAAAATCCTATGGGGAACAGGATATGTTTAGCTTGGAGAAGGAAAGGCTGAGAGAAGAAAGGGGCGATCACATTGAGAAGAAAGGGGCGATCCTGCTTTATGCTGCTCTGGAGACTAGGACACAATGGAGCAATGGATTCAAATTGCAGGAAAAGAAGAGATTTCACTTAAACATTAGAATAAACTCCCTGATGTTATGAGTTGTATGACAGTGGGATATACTATAGTCTGGAAATAGGGAGGGTTATAAATAAAGTATTATTATTTATTATATTTGATACACAAGAAGATTTGTACACAGCAAACAAGATCATTCTGCCGGCTGTTGTATTGGATCACACATCGGACACTGCCCAAGTTTCTAGGACTGTGTGATGTATCGATGAATAATGCGTGCAGATCCCAGTAGGGTGGCCTTTTGCAGCTGACAGGTTGTGATTTTGTCAGTACCGATTATATTTAAATGCAAGCCAAGATTTTTAGGCACTGCACCCAGTGTGCCGATCACTACTGGGACCACCTTGACTAGCTTGTGCCAGAGTCTTTGCATTATTATTATTATTATTATTATTATTATTATCTGAGAGCCCTGTTGAGTTTCCTTTTCTGGAAATTTTAAACAGAGGCTGGATGGCCATCTGTCCAGAAGGCTTGGCTTGTGTATACCTGTGTGTCAAAAGTGAGTCGGATGGGATTGGCCTTTGAGGTCTCTTCCAACTCTATTACATTATGTAATGAAATTTGAAAAAATGTTCTGTTCCTAGTTTGAAAGTGTTATTTCCTGTTTAATTTTGCAACACTTACTTTAAAATAATAATAATAATAATAATAATAATAATAATAATAATAATCCTTTATTTATATTCTGCCCTTCTCCCTGAGGGGAGCGGATAAACAGACACAGGTAAACATTCAATGCCTTGTTACAATGACATACAGTGAAACAGAAATACACAGACAAAGGCAAAGGCTTCTTTAATTTCCAGCTCTGGTAGCGGTGCTCATTGGCTCTGAGGGAGGTGCTTATTTCCATTTCTCTCACACCAGAAGCAAATTGCAGTTTCTCAAGTCGCTCCTGACACGACAAAAAAAAAAAAATCCATTTCCATTTCCAAGCTGAGGAGCCTGCATAGTCCATAGACACGTCCTGGTCATGTGGCCAGCATGACTGCATGGAGCGTCTTTTTGCCTTTCCCATTGAGATGGTACCTATTGATCTACTCACATTTGCATGTTTTTGAACTGCTAGGTTGGCAGGAACTAGGGCTAACTGCTCACCCTGTCCTGCAGATTCGAACTGCCAACCTTCAGGTCAGCAGTTCAGCAGCACAAGGGTTTAATCCATTGCACCACAGTGAGTTCTACTCCAAAAATTTTGTTTTTGTGGAGCAGATTAGGTTGAATGGGTGGAAACTCTAGCAAATATTCACTGAAAACTGTTAGAAAATTTGTGCAGTTTAGTAAACTTCTCTGTGTTTTTATTATAGAACCAATTAGCAAGTGACATTGATAACTCAGGATCAAAAATCATGTTACTTAGTGGTGTGGAAAAAAACTTTATGGATGGGATCAGGGACACAAACATGACCTGAAATGACCTCCTTGCTGCTCACCTTTCCAATTAACCTGCAGTGAAGAGCAGTCTCGGCTGGCTGCCCGGAAGTACGCTCGCGTAGTGCAGAAACTTGGCTTCCCAGCGAAATTCCTGGATTTCAAAATCCAAAACATGGTTGGCAGTTGCGATGTGAAGTTCTCTATCCGGCTGGAAGGCTTGGTTCTCACTCATCAGCAGTTCAGCAGGTATGTCCTCACCTGGATAGGGAGCAAATAAGGGATGTATCTACACCAGGTATATGCAAACTTGGGCCCTCCAGGTGTTTTGGAGTTCAACTCCCACAATTCCTAACAGCCGATAGTAGTTGAAGTCCAAAACACCTCGAGGATTGAAGTTTGCCCATGACTCAACTACATTGTAGAATTAATGCAGGTTACACCTCACATTTCAAATATTTCAAGGGGAAAGTTTTGTTGCTGTTGCTACTAGAGGATTACAACAGGCTTTTTCTAAGTAACAGGGAGGATCGGAATCTCTTCTGTTACAGCTGGCTCAAGTTAATTGGGTGTGTTATCTGATTTAGTATATAACAAGGCATTAGGTTTGCAAGCTTTGAGTTTTGCATTTGGCTTGTTTGGGCTGAACAAACCGCTGGTTGTTGCTGGGAGTGGTTATGCAGCATCTTGAAGCTGAATCCGTTTGGAATGCCAGAGAAACTGCTTGTTTATGGCAAGATAAGGACATTCTACTGATAACTAAGTAGAACAGTGGTTCTCAACCTGGGGTCCCCAGATGTTTTTGGCCTTCAACTCCCAGAAATCCTAACAGCTAGTAAACTGGCTGGGGTTTCTGGGAGTTGTAGGCCAAAAACATCTGGGGACCCCAGGTTGAGAACCACTGAAGTAGAGGGACTGTCTTATTTTGTTATGTGTTTGCATATTGTCGTGTAAAGAAGACTCACCAGAGATATTGTTTGTTGTATATTGGTGAGAAAAATTCTTCTGTTTCGCTTTATGCTTCTGATCTACAGTGAATGTTGTTGTTGTTGATTCGTTCAGTCGTCTCCGACTCCTCGTGACCTCATGGACCAGCCCACGCCAGAGCTCCCTGTCGGCCGTTACCACCCCCAGCTCCCTCAAGGTCAGTCCAGTCACTTCAAGGATGGCATCCTACAGTGAATAGAACTATATTTTTGTTTCTACTTAAAGCAACAGACTCGTGTGTATTTTTTGAGTTTTTATCACACTGAGAGTAAAAGGGGTTTGAGCCTTTCTGCGGGCTACTAACTCTATCTATTCTGACATTTGCAAACTTGTGAATGAGTTTTCATGTGTTTCAAACCTTCAAACTTTTTTTGCAAATGACATTTAAACTCAAAAATTGCAGCTATGAACCAGAACTGTTTCCAGGCCTCATCTACAGAATGGTCAAACCGAGGATCGTTCTGCTGATCTTTGTATCGGGAAAAGTTGTATTGACAGGTAAGCAATGCATGCATTGCAAACTTTAAAGGGTTCTGGGCCTCAGGGGGTAGGATCTGTATTTTTTTTAATATGGAATTATTAGTCTTGGGAGAAAAGTGGAATATAAATAATGAAATAAAATAATACTTAAATATTAATAGGTGGGTTATTTTAAAGTCGTGGGTGGTCAAATCTATGGATCCGGAGTGCTGACTACATTCTCAGTGGGAATCTAATGATTTCTTTTTTGGTCAATTGTTTTTCCCAGGCGCCAAGGACCGTTCCGAGATATATGAAGCCTTCGAAAACATCTACCCGATCTTGAAAGGTTTCAAGAAATCGTCTTAATTTCGAAATGGAAAAACAAACAATGCATAAAGAACATATAGGTTTGTATATGTTCAACCACATTTTGCATTCTGCACTAAAAATGGCTCTTTACGTGTGAAATATGGTATGTAACAAATACATACACATGTACATATCTGTATATTGATATAGATAGAAATCCCAGCTCTTGTTGAAAAATACTTGAGAAGCTTGAGTTCCTATTTTTGAAATAAATATCATTTAAAAAACAGTTTCTTGAAATGTTGCATTATTTATATAACTTATATTTATATCTATATATGAAGCCACAGGGAGGAGGGAGCAAGCTTGTTTTCTGCTTCCTTGGAGACTAGGACGCGGAACAATGGCTTCAAACTACAAGAGAGGAGATTCCATCTGAACATGAGGAAGAACTTCCTGACTGTGAGACCTGTTCAGCAGTGGAACTCTCTGCCCTGGAGTGTGGTGGAGGCTCCTTCTTTGGAAGCTTTTAAGCAGAGGCTGGATGGCCATCTGTCAGGGGTGATTTGAATGCAATATTCCTGCTTCTTGGCAGAATGGGGTTGGACTGGATGGCCCATGAGGTCTCTTCCAACTCTTTGATTCTATGATTCTATATGAATGTTATATTTATATAATTTTTACACACACACACACCTCTATATAACATTTATATTCCGCCCTTCTCGCCACAAAGGGACTCAGGGCAGAGCACAACATATATATGGCAAACATTCAATACCAAGATTATGACTGACAATACAAGAATGATTGACAACTGGGAAATAGAGGGAGAAAATGTGGAGGCCGTGACAGACTTTGTATTTCTAGGCGCAAAGATGAGTGCAGATGCAGACTGTGGCCAGGAAATCAGAAGACGCTTACTTCTTGGGAGGAGAGCAAGGTCCAGTCTCGATAAAATAGTAAAGAGTAGAGACATCAGACTGGCAACCAAGATCCATTGCCTAGTCAAAGCCATGGTCTTCCATGTAGTCACCTACGGATGTGAGAGCTGGACCTGAGGGAAGGCTGAGCGAAGGAAGAGAGATGCTTTTGAGCTGTGGTGCTGGAGGAAAGTGCTGAGAGTGCCTTGGACTGCGAGAAGATCCAACCAGTCCATCCTCCAGGAAATAAAGCCCGGCTGCTCACTGGAGGGAAGGAGACTAGAGACAAAGTGGAAGTCCTTTGGCCACATCATGAGGAGACGGCAAAGCCTAGAGAAGGGAATGATGCTGGGGAAAGAGGAAGGCAAAAGGAAGAGGGGCCGACCAAGGGCAAGATGGATGGATGGCATCCTTGAAGTGACTGGACTGACCTTGAAGGAGCTGGGGGTGGTGACGGCCGACAGGGAGCTCTGGTGTGGGCTGGTCCATGAGGTCACAAAGAGTCGGAAGTGACTGAACGAATGAACAACAACAACTATCTATATATGAATGTTATATATTTATACTATTTTTACATATTTTATACAGTTTATATAATTTGTATTTTTCCATTTCTATAAACTTTGTGTATTAACCTTAATTAATACTTATTTATTTAGGTTATCTAGCTATCTATAATTTATATCCAGATCTATTTATATCTATATGAATGTTATATATTTATATTTTTTTACATATTTATACAATTTCTGTAATTTGTATACTTTTATAACCTTAATTTATATTTATTTATTTAGGCTTTATCAATCTATAATTTATATCCATATCTACTTATATCTATATGAATGTTGTATATTTATATTATTTTTACATATTTATACAATTTCTATAATTTTTAATATTTTTTATTTCTATAATTTTTATATTTTTATGTAATTCCTATCTCTATCTCTTCAGATGGATATTTACCCCAAATTTATATAGGAATGTGTCTACACTGTAGACTTAACGCAGTTCTACCCCGCTCGAACTCTCATGGCTGCTTACGTTGCCATGGAAACAGAAAGTGAGTGCGACGCGGCCTACCCTAAATAGCTCCGCCCCTTTTGTACGTCACTGCGTGCGTTTAACCCCGCCCCCTTTTGATTAACCACGCCCCTTGATTACGTCACACCCTTCCTTCACTCGCCTCGCCTCCTTTCCTCTTTCCCGGCATGCTCCTTGTTGAAAACAAAGTCCTCACGTGACCTTTCGGGCGGCCAAGATGGCGTCTCCCGGCCCGGCCTACGAGGGGCTCTTCGTGGCCGTGGAGCGCTGCCCGCTCTGCAACACCGCCCGGCGCCGCCTCACCTGCGCCAACTGCGTCCGCGGCGGGGACTTCGTCTTCTTCGACGGGCGCGACGCCGAGCGGTAGGTAGGGAGGCAAGGCCAGGACCGCCCCGCTAGGGAGTCCCGCCCCTGGGAGTTGTAGTCCATCCTCTGTAGGCCTCACCTCAGGAAAACTCGGGGGAGTTACAGTCTAAGCTCTAGGGCTCACTAAGGAGGACTCATGGGAGTTGTAGTCCATCCTCATGCAGGCCTCACTTCAGGAAAACTTGTGGGAGTTACAGTCTAATCTGTAGGGCTCACTAAGGAGGACTCATGGGAGTTGTAGTCCATCCTCTGTAGGCCTCACCTAAAGAGGGCTCGTGGGAGTTGTAGTCCATCCTCATGTAGGCCTCACCTCAGGAAAACTCAGCTCTAGGGCTCACTAAGGAGGTTTCATGGGAGTTGTAGTCCATCCTCATGTAGGCCTCACTTCAGGAAAACTTGTTACAGTCTAATCTCTAGGGCTCACTAAGGAGGACTCATGGGAGTTGCAGTCCATCCTCTGTAGGCCTCACCTCAGGAAAACTCGTGGGACTTACAGTCAAAGCTCTAGGGCTCACTAAGGAGGACTCATGGGAGTTGTAGGCCTCACCTCAGGATAACTCGGGGGAGTTACAGTCTAAGCTCTAGGGCTCATGGGAGTTGTAGTCCATCCTCATGCAGGCCTCACCTCTGGAAAACTCGTGGGAGTTACAGTCTAAGCCAGGGATAAGCAAACTTGGGCCCTCCGGGTGTTTTGGAATTCAACTCCCACAATTCCTAACAGCCGGTAGGCTGTTAGGAATTGTGGGAGTTGAAAAACACCCTGAGGGCCCAAGTTTGCTTATCCCTGGTCTAAGCTCTAGGGGTCACTAAGGAGGACTCATGGGATTTGTAGTCCATCCTCTGTAGACCTCACTTAAGCAGGGCTCATGGGAGTTACAGTCTAATCCAGGCCTTGGACCCTCCCTCCAGGTGTTTTGGACTTCGACTCCCACATTTGGAATTGTGTGAGTCGGAATCCAAAACAGCTGGAGGGAAGTAGTTTGCTCATTCATGGGTTGGACTACAGCTTCCATGAGGCCTCCTTAGGTGAGCTCTGTACAGAGGTTAGACTGTAACTCCCCTGAGTCCTCCTTCTACAGAATATGGGCTAGTGAACTCTACAGAAGATAAGTCCTCCTTAGTGAGCCCTACTGATTATACCGGAACTCCCATAAGTCTTCCTTAGGTGAGGCCTACAGAGGACGGACTAAAATTTCCATGAGTCCTCCTTAGGTGAGCCCTAAAGATTAGACTGTAGCTCCCCTGAGTCCTCCTTAGTGAGACAGATTAGACCGTAACTCCCATGAACCCTCCATAGGTGAGCCCTACAGAAGATGGACTGCAACTCCATGAGTCCTCCTTAGTGAACCCTACTGATTAGACTGGTTTTTCCATGAGTCTTTCTTAGGTGAGGCCTACAGAGGATGGACTAAACTTCCATGAGTCCTCCACAGGGGAGCCTTAAAGATTAGACTGTAGCTCCCATAAGTCCTCCTTAGTGAGACCTACAGATTAGACCATAACTCCCATGAGTCATCCTCAGGTAAGCTCTATACAGAGGTTAGACTGTAATTCCCCTGAGTCCTCCTCCTTAGTGAACCCTACAGAAGATGGACTACAACTCCCCGAGTCCTCCTTAGTGAGCCCTACAGATTACACTAGAATTCCTTAGTAACTCCCATGAGTCCTCCTTAGTGAACCCTACAGATTTCGACTATAACTCCCTTGAGTCCTCCTAAAACTCACATGAGTCCTCTTTAGGTGAGTCCCAAAGATTAAACTGTAACTTCTATGAGTCATCTTTAGTGAGCCCTTCCATGAGTCCTCCTTAGTTCTCTGTAGGGCTCAGTAAGGAGGACTCAGGAGAGTATTTATTTATTTATTTATGTCCCGCTTTTCTCCCAGAACGGAACTCAAAGCGACGTACAGCACATAAAACCAGAAAACAGTTACATAACATAAAAAGTACAATCATAAGCCACCGGCTTATGGAGCTGAAGTCCAAAACACTTAGAGGGAGGGCCCAAATTTGTCTATGCTTGATTTAATCTCTGTAGGACTCACTAAGGACATATGGGAGTTGCAATCCATCCTCTGTCCTACCCTCAATAGTGGCAGGACTGCTTCTAGGTATCCTGCATTTGAATTGTAGCTCCCAACATCCTTCATCGGCTTCCCTGAGGAGAGCTTTTGGGAGCTATAGCTCACCTTTTGTAGAGTCGATGGTTACCTCAGTCATGGCAGGGCTACTTCTGTGTCTCTGGAGGTCAGACTGCAGCTCCCATTATATTCGCTCTTGGCTAGGCTAAGAGGAGCTCATGGGAGTTGTAGTCCTGTCAGTTATAGGAACAAGGGTATACTAAGTAATGACAGCTCCCATTATATTTCCTTATTGGCTCATGTCTGTTGTCGCCCAGACTCTGTAGGGTCTGGGGTCACCTCACTCATGGCAAGGCCCTTCCAGATAGCCATATAACCCAGAATATCAAGGCAGATAAATCACAATACACAATGTCTGCTTTGAACTGAGTCTTATATGAGTCTACGCTGCCTTATAATCCAGTTCAATGTGGATTTTATACAGCTGTGTGGAAAGGGGCTGATTCTCCTGAGGTTGAATTGTAGCTTCCATCATCTTTCATTATCGATTTCCCTGAAGAGAGCATATGAAAGTTGTAATCTCAACTTCTGTAAGGGGGGGGCTTCCCCAGAAGGTAGACTACAACTCCCATCATCCTTTACTATTGGCTCACTTCCATAGGTAAGTCATATTGAGTTTATGCACATGGAAGCTGTAGCATCTCCACAATATGAATTACCTAAAGAGAACTGTTTAAAACATAGGTTGTACATACCTTATCCTGAAATTCAAAATTGTCCACTTAGATGACAGATAGTGATTTCACTTTCTGATTATTCATTGTACACAAACTTGGTTTCCTGCGCAAAATTATTACAAATCTTTTGTATGGAATTACCATTAACCTATGTGTATAAAAAGGTATATGTGAAACCTTTGTGACTCTGGAGACCAGGGTTCAGATCTTCACGGAAAACCCACTACACTGAGTAACCTTTGGGATACTCAGAAGAACCTGCTTTAGAGAAACTATAAGTTAGAAATGACTTAAAGGCACGCAGCAGTAGCGGCGACGACGACAACAACAACAACAAGAAGTATAATAAACAGATTTCATGTTTAGATCTAAACCCCATCTCCAAGTCATCTCGTAATGTATGTGCAGATATTCCAACATTGGAAAATACTCTAGAATTCATCTTGTCCCAAACATTTCTTGATAAGAGATACTCAACCTGAACTATGAATTTGAAAGACTATGCATGCTCAAAGAAACGTCATTATTCACCTTTCAGAGCTTTCGGGGCATAAATGGACAAAGACCTGGGACTAAGCCTGGCTCTCTTCTCCTTCTGCCTTGTGGAGGAGCCAACTGTTAACAACAATAATCAGTGGTTACTAGCAGTGATATTCAATGTGGAACTTTGAATTCCACTTGGTACAAAGCAAGCCAGTGTAGTGGGTGCCTTCAGGCCATTCTTGTGGACTCTGCAGACATTTTGGTTGGCTTTTAAACTAGATAGTGGGGAACTGAGGGTCAATCCGGTGATTTTAGAGTCTTAAGTCATATTGCCAATAGTGAACATAGCCTGTGGTCAGGGGTCGTAGGAGTAGAGTGACAATTGGATAGCCAATCTTCTCTCCCTGTGATGGATCTTTGGTCTCATCTTGGCATAAGCAATTGCATTCTATTTGTTGTGGAAATCCCCCCTCCCCAAATTTAAAAGACAAAACATAGCAAAGTAGCTTACTCACTTACAACGTGAGGCAACAATGTGGCTGAAGGAATAATGAGCTTAAAAACAATGAGCAGCATAGTCTACCTTAACATTTCTCCAGCAGAGTTCCACTGCTGAGCATCTTTTAGTCTTTCTTTGCAGGGTTTGTTTTCAGCGACTGTCTTCCTTGCTCCCTTAGTAACCCAAAGTGCACCTGCCTCATTGCTTGACAGATGTCTTTCTGTTGATGTCTGTATAGTTATAAATAGCTTAGATGGTGTTTATTAATACTTGTGGCCAGTGTTTTGATCTGTGCAAATAAAAGGCTTGGAGAGAGAAATAAAATGTCACTGCAACATAATGCTCCTTGGAATGTTAATCCCTAATTGACTCGTAGTCCATAAATGTAAGAAAAAAACCAGTAGCTAAAGGACATCTTACCTTCATGGCCATTGACATTTGGCTAGGCTTCTTCCCAATTGGATTTTAAATTACAACACCCCTTGGAAATATGCTGACTAAAAAGTACTTTTCCAAAGTTTGCTTGGGGATGTGTTTCCCTTCTTGGAAAGCAGGAACTACAAAATTGGTTATATTTCTTTGAAACTGAGTTTTATTTTGGGAGGTATATGAAGTTATACTTGTGTTGTGGCATTGTGTGTTTTCCAGCTGAAAATAGCAATTGCAGGCATATAGCATGCTGTTGTGAGGGCCAAATGCACATTTTGCATATCAGTTGAAACTGGGAATTTACAGAGAAAGGGGGGAAATGACTTAATGCATGTTTCTTCTTTTTGTTGTTGCTTGTATCCATATATAAAATATATTATGTCTGTGTGTTCTTGCATACCAATAATGTGCAGAAGAGGGAAGCCTCTATCCTGTGTGTCTTTCAAGTGCCACATGAATATACATATAGAAGTATTGGGCCCATTTCACTACAGGTTTGGTTTGCATACTTAGGTTTGTCATTCACATATGCTGAAAACCCATGTGTGTTTCAGGAAATGTCTTTTGTATTCCTTTTGTATGTGTGTGTTTGACGTTTGGGTTGGTTAACCTTTAATTAGCTGCAATGATTCACTGTGTGGCAGGAAGTCCTGCCGTTAACAAAAGCAGCCGTGTCCTTTTGCCCTGAGCTTGTGCAATGTATTTTGAGAATTGCAAACTAATTATGGCAACGACAACATCACAGGAATGGGAGGAGTGTTTCTAAAAGGCAACAAGACTAAGTGGAGCATAAAGTCTTAAAAAAGTGTAGCATGGGAAAGCTCTGCAATTAATTACACCTCTGCCAGGAACGCCTTAGGAGGCCTGAGGCAAGCCCCGCTGTGAAGCTTTCTGCTATTTTATTTGCTTAATAAATTAATCAAAATATTTATATGACACTTTTCAGCCTCACAGCAGACCTCTTGACATATCTGAGAGTAAGCATAAATTGTAGTCAACCTTCCACATTTGTGCCTTAAAGTCATATGTTGAAGTAATATGACATGTAAAGATACAGAATGGGGGACGATGCTTGACTCGACAGCAATACATGTAGAATCATAGAGTTGGAAGAGACCTCATGGGCCATCCAGGCCAACCCCCTGCCAAGAAGCAGAAATATTGCATTCAAAGCACCCCTGACAGATGGCCATCCAGCCTCTGTTTAAAAACCTCCAAAGAAGGAGCCTCCACCACACTCCGGGGCAGAGAGTTCCACTGCTGAACGGCTCTCACAGTCAGGAAGTTCTTCCTCATGTTCAGATGTAGTTTGAAGCCATTGTTCCGCGTCCTAGTCTCCAGGGAACCAGAAAACAAGCTTGCTCCCTCCTCCCTGTGGCTTCCTCTCACATATTTATACATGGCTATCATATCTCCTCTCAGCCTTCTCTTCTTCAGGCTAAACATACCCAGCTCCTTAAGCCGCTCCTCATAGGGCTTGTTCTCCAGACCTTTTATCATTTTAGTCGCTCTCCTCTGGACACATTCCAGCTTGTCAATATCTCTCTTGAATTGTGGTGCCCAGAATTGGACACAATATTCCAGGTGTGGTCATTCAGCACCAGCACCCCACCACTGGATGGCCATTTATCGAGGGGGCTTTGAATGCGATTTTCCTGCTTCTTGGCAGAATGGGGTTGGACTGGATGGCTCACAAGGTCTCTTCCAACTCTATGATTCTGTAATACATTACAGCAAGCTACTGGTTCATAGAGTCTTCAGTTATTCTCATATGTTATTCAGTTATATGTCATATGATCTTATGATAAATAATGTCATTTCTAATTGGTCAAAGGGTATTTTTGTTGTATTATTGAAGGCTTTCAAGGCCGGAATTACTGGGTTGTTGTAGGCTTTTTTGGGCTAAATGGCCATGTTCTAGAGGCATTCTCTCCTGACGTTTCACCTGCATCTATGGCACGCATCCTCAGAGGTAGTGAGGTGGCCTCACTACCTCTGAGGATGCTTGCCATAGATGCAGGTGAAACATCAAGAGAGAATGCCTCTAGAACATGGCCATATATCTCGAAAAAACCTACTACAACCCAGTATTTTTATTTATTTTTCCATTTTGCTTTTGGCATCTTGGTGGGTTTATTTGGCAGCTCATCCAATAATCAGAACTTTGGGTCCTTTAGCTATAACGGGAGCTTTAAAAAGCAGTTTTGACAGGGCTCTCTTTTTGCTGTTACTGGAAACATATGGGGTCTGTTAGAATTTAGGAAAGAAAAATGTAGCCTTTCTCTTCCATTTTTACTCAGAAGTAAGTCTCACTGGGGATTATATATACTTTTGTGCAACTTTAGGCATATTTATTGGCAGTAAGCTTCCTTTGAGGGATCCGGCATGGTGTTTCAGTTTGAATGACCAGGGTCCCAATCCCCACTTAGCCACAGAAGCCCACTGGCTGACCTTAGGCAAGTCACGCTCAGCTGCAGAGGGATTCAGTAGCAATATCTAAATCTTGGTAAGAAAACCCTAAGGGTGAGAGCAAGTGTGGTATAATGATTTGAAGTTGACTTCAGATCCATGGAAAGACCAGGATTCTTGTCCCTACTCCGCTGTAAAAACCCACAGGGTGACCACAATTAGCATCAGGAGAAGGTAATGGTGATGAACTTCCTGCATAAATCTTGCCAACCCCCGCCCCCCACTCCCCATCCTTACGATATGTCAGAGTTGACTTGAGGGCATCGAAGAACAAGCTCTGTTAAAAATAGTAGGGCATGCTTCTGAATAAGTATTCATAGGTTGGATTCACAAAGCCTTATAAGAAATCAGTGTACTCATCCCTTCACATTTCCAGTTTTGACTTTTGCAGGTTTGACTATTCACAAGTTGGATTTAAAATGTTCTCTCTGTAACTGGGTTGTTGTAGGTTTTTCGGGCTATATGGCCATGGTCTAGAGACATTCCCTCCTGACGTTTCGCCTGCCTCTATGGCAAGCATCCTCAGAGGTAGTGAGGTCTGTTGGAACTAGGAAAAAGGGTTTATATATCTGTGGAATGACCAGGGTGGGACAAAGGACTCTTGTCTGCTGGAGCTAGGCAAGAATGTTTCAACTGACCACCTTGATTAGCATATAATGGCCTGACAGTGCCTGGAGCAAACTTTTGTTGAGAGGTGATTAGATGTCCTTGTTTGTTTCCTCTCTGTTGTTGTTCTGTTGTAATTTTAGAGTTTTTTAATACTGGTAGCCAGATTTTGTTCATTTTCATGGTTCCCTCCTTCTCTCTGTAAATTTCTAGGACTTCTAGTGTGACTGCAGAAAGTTGATCATGAAGTCACACTGGAGGACTAGAGATTTCCTGGAGGGAACATTTTATGGATAATGAATTCCACAAAAGTCAAGCCTAAAATTGTTGGGTGCCAACTGCGTTCTCAATAAATCCAGCCACGCAGATGACGTCAATTACTTTTTTCAGTTAATAGGTCCATTGATAAGCGAGAAATGTCAACCAGGTGTCGCCTCCTCTGGCAAACAGAAACTCTATTCTTGTGGCTTTCGTACAGGTTCTGACAGTTGTGTTGGGCCTTTGTGTAAATCAGGTGCTGTACCTGTTACGCCACATTTTTCAATCAGTTCTTTCAGCTTGGCACGTTTCTGCTTTTGGGAGAGAAAATGCGCAACACCTGTGAGTGTTCAGTCCTGAGATTTAATCATCCAACAGGTCTAGAAGATTGTCTTCAGTTCAGAAGACAAAGAAGCTGTTTTGCCAAAAGACCACTTTTAATATTGGCTTTGAATCACATGGGTGTATCATGGATGACTAGTAGATGCACACTTCAGGGTCACCTCTTGTGTAACCTTCTGGGATTACTCAAGTGTTTGACAGCTGAAACACAACCTGTTCCTGGATTGATTTAAAAAAACACGTTCTTTTTAGTTTGTACACACTAAAACCTGTTGTGTAAAAGGATTTGTGTGTTTTGACTCATGTTGCTAATAAGCTGCTCTGTTAAAAGGCATCTTTGTTTTGTTTTTGAGTGGATTCTCCTGCAACTTCTCCCATCAATATTTGCTGATGATCAATCTGAAAATGCTACCAAAATATAAGGCAGGGATTTCTCTTGTGGAGATGTATCATTGCATTGTTTTATTGTTTTATGTGGTTTACAAGGGCCCAAGTTGCCAGTGTTGGTAAATGGAGCAGATTGAGCTCTCTAGCTTCTGTGGTTGCCCAAGAAAGGAAATTGACACCAAAGTTTACAAAACACACAGTCAAGGGAGAAATATAACAAGTTGAGAATCCATTTTAAAACATTCATACAATATACCAGTTTTATGCTGGGGAAAGTAGAAGGAAAAAGGAAGAGGGGCCGACCAAGGGCAGGATGGATGGATGGCATCCTTGAAGTCACTGGGCTGACCTTGAAGGAGCTGGGGGTGGTGACGGCCAACAGGGAGCTGTAGCGTGGGCTGGTCCATGAGGTCACGAAGAGTCGGAGACGACTGAACGAATGAACAACAACCAGTTTTAAAGCATAGGAACTTCAGATTTAGTATGTCAGTATTGCTTTCAGACACTGACTGGAGAAGTAAATTACTTATTCGTGTCACCTGAAGATTAATGTATATACTCGAGTGTAAACCTAGTTTTCAGCCTCCTTTTTTAGGCTGAAAAATCTCCCCTCGGCTTATACTCGAGTCAAGGTTATTTATTATTTTATTCTGTTATTAGTATTATTTTTATTTCATGTATTATTTTACTCTATTATTATTACATTTACAGTATTTTGCCCTATTGTTATTATTACATTTAATACTATATGTATATTTATTGTTATTGCGTTTGTTATTTTACTCTATTATTACTGTTATTATTGCATTTCCATTATTTTACTCTATTATTATTGTTATTACATTTATTATTTTTCTCTCTTTATTACTGTTGGAAGGATACATGAGTACATTTACACATTACAATGATTTAATCAGAGTTGGACAGTCTTATCTCAAATGACGGTTTAATGTAAATATTCAAAAATATCAATTAATGTAATTTTTATTGCTATTTAATTTTATTTTGAAATTTACCCGTAGCAGCTGCATTTCCCACTCTCGGCTTATACTCGAGTCAATACGTTTTCCCAGTTTTTTTGGTGGTAAAATTAGGTGCCTCGGCTTATATTCGGGTCGGCTTATACTCGAGTATATGACTTAGATGAAGGGTTAGAGGACACGATCATCAAGTTTGCAGATGACACCAAATTGGGAGGGATAGCCAACACTCCAGAGGACAGGAGCAGAATTCAAAACGATCTTGACAGATTAGAGAGATGGGCCAAACTAACAAAATGAAGTTCAACAGGGACAAATGCAAGATACTCCACTTTGGCAGGAAAAATGAAATGCAAAGATACAGAATGGGGGACAATGCCTGGCTCGAGAGCAGGACGTGTGAAAAAGATCTTGGAGTCCTTGTGGACAACAAGTTAAACATGAGCCAACAATGTGATGTGGCGGCAAAAAAAGCCAATGGGATTTTGGCCTGCATCAAGAGGAGTCTAGTGTCTAGATCCAGGGAAGTCATGCTACCCATGCTCTATTCTGCTTTGGTTAGACCATACCTGGAATATTGTGTCCAATTCTGGGCACCACAATTCAAGAGAGATATTGACAAGCTGGAATGTGTCCAGAGGAGGGCGACTAAAATGATCAAGGGTCTGGGGAACAAGCCCTATGAGGAGCGGCTTAAGGAGCTGGGCATGTTTAGGCTGAAGAAGAGAAGGCTGAGAGGAGATATGATAGCCATGTATAAATATGTGAGAGGAAGCCACAGGGAGGAGAGAGCAAGCTTGTTTTCTTTTTCCCTGGAGACTAGGACATGGAACAATGGCTTCAAACTACAAGAGAGGAGATTCCATCTGAACATGAGGAAGAACTTCCTGACTGTGAGGGCCGTTCAGCAGTGGAACTCTCTGCCCCGGAGTGTGGTGGAGGCTTCTTTTTTGGAAGCTTTTAAACAGAGGCTGGATGGCCATCTGTCAGGGGTGATTTGAATGCAATATTCCTTCTTCTTGGCAGAATGGGGTTGGACTGGATGGCCCACGAGATCTCTTCCAACTCTTTGATTCTATGATTCTATACACGGTATATTTACTGATGACGATAAATAAGAATCTAGGGCTGTGATTTTTCTGTATGTCTCTGTACAGAAGTTGATTATAAACTGTATGACTTTAACTGTATTGGTGTTTAGATTGGCTGCAGTAATGCTGGAGCGGCCTAAGTCAGAGGAGTGCGTTGCCATGGAGACGATGCTGTAGAGAGAGAAGTGGGAGGAGCTTAGAGGGGAGAGTTTGAAAAACGACAGTTTATGTTCGGTTAGGGTTTGGAGCTCGGAATGAGCAGTTCCAGTTAGGAAGTCGATTCAGTCAGCCGTCGGAGATAGTTGTTTAGTGGAAGAGCAGTGAGAGGGAATAGCAGTAGGTTTTCCAGCAAAGGAAGGCGGGAGGGAGAAACCTAGATAGTTTCTTTAGTCAGGGAAGGCTAAAGAAAGCTAGTTAAGATCGCTAGTCGGGAGAAGACTAGAGATTAGTAGTTTGATCAAGGACAGATCAAATTAGAAAGCTATTCACCTCAGGAAACATTGCTCAGCAAAGTGCTACATTTCACTAACAGTTGCTATAAGTTGTATCATTTGAAAGAGTGAACTGTATTACAAACTAAGTGTTACTTAAAGTTCCAGAAGTCATTCAACAACTCGTAACCACACGCTTTGTACAAAATAAACTTGTTCTCTTTTGTTTGAAGACTGCCTCTTCTCCATCAATTCTGCGTCCAGTGGGCCATTTCTCACAATATTATAACTTACCTCACGATTGGTGGCAGCTACCCTAGTTTACAATATATTCTTTCCAATAAGTGAGGCCTGAGTTTAATTCCCTCCTTGATTATACGCGCTTCGTTACAGTCTCACACTCACTTCAGCTTCCTCTCCATTCTGAAATATATTCTTAGCTTCTTTAGTATGCAGTAGTTTTTGGCCTTGCATCTCCCACTAAATATATTGAATATTAATAATTTGAACTAAGATACTTATCAACTTTATATGAAAAATTCACCACACAGAATTTTTCTCAAGAATAATATTGTGCTCTGACGTAATTCAATCCATGTTACTGCCAATACAGGTAGTAAATATTTTCCTTCCTATTAAACACCTATAGTTCTCAAAAGATATGTGCAGAGATAAAAAAAAATTACAATTTTGAACCTGCCGACAGTGTCTTGATTATTAGATTCTCAAAGGTGAGAATAACTTGCTCATATTCATGATTCCACTTATTTCTTTTCCCCAGGTTTTCTGAAAAGAAGGAGAGATTGAAACACCTTAGGAACAAGCAGCATGAATTCCAGTCCCAGTAAGTGCTGATTCAGTAGGAGATCGTCTTTCTGACCCTGATACCCGACAAAGGTGCGATTCTGCTTGTCAGCTAATTCTCTCTTCCTTTCCCCCTCTCTTGTAGGTTATTAAAAGCTATGGAAGGGAAATGGATAACTGATCAGCTGGTGAGTCCTTTGGAAGTATTCCGGTTAATCTTAAAGGGAGCTGCATCCTTCAATGCTTTGAGGGAACAGTACTGTGTGTTGTAGTTCAGCCTTTGATGGTGCCTGCACCTCATCTCTCTGGGGATTCTGGGCCTATTGGTCATTCTGATGACACTGGGGATTCTGGGTCTGCAAGCCAGCAAGAGATTTTAAGCTCTGAAAATGAGTGGTCTGTGTACGAAGGCCACATTCCTGCAAGACAATTTGCTAGGGAAGCAAAGTCAGGTGCAGATCTGAACTCAGAGAATGAAAATAAAAGTCCAGGTGGACAGTCTAATGAGGAGTTAATAGGAGATTTACGTTCTGTCAACATATTTATTTATTTATTTACTATTCTTGTATAC
The DNA here is from genome assembly GCF_037176765.1 of Anolis sagrei. NCBI lineage: Eukaryota > Metazoa > Chordata > Lepidosauria > Squamata > Anolidae > Anolis > Anolis sagrei. Next base: position 336,755,893 of record NC_090021.1, read on the forward strand.
CGCTGTATCTCAAGCCCGAGGGCGACTCACAGCGGTTTCCAGACAGCAAACAGCAAAGACAATAAAAACAGCAATAATTAATATGCAAAACAATTAAATAACACATTTACATTACTAGCTAATAAACCATCATCAATACACAATTATCACAATCGCCTCATCATCCAAACGTGATCCAAATTCGTCGTCCATTGTTCCGTTCCTATGTTCAAATTACCAGAATTGCATTGAATTATTCAAACGCCTGCATGAAGGTCTTCAACTTTCAACTTTCTATGGAATGTCATGAGAGATGGTGCCAGCCTAACCTCTATAGGAAGGGCGTTCCACAGCCGAGGAACCACCACCGAGAAGGCCCTATCTCTCGTCCCCGCCAACTGTGCTTGAGAGGCTGGCGGGATCGAGAGCAGGGCCTTCCTGGAAGATCTCAAAGTCCGGGTGGGTTCATAGGCCGAGATGCGGTCAGATAGGGCTTCCCAAGAGAGAGCACGAAGGTCAAGATGCCTAATCTTTATCAGGTTCCCAGGGAAGAAGACATGAATTTCTCTCTATATTAGCTAGCCCAACAGATGGTCCTGTTAGTCCAAGCAACATAGGTGTTGATTAAAGATCTATGGTCAGGTCACAGGATTTCTGGCTCCATGTTCCCTTTTGGTCATGTCTCATGATTCAGAGTTTTGAGGACTTTTCCTCAATTTCATGTTTTGGATTTATTCTGCTTTTGTATTCCGAGTTTTTTTTATGCTACTCCTGTACTTTGATTTCTGTGGATCAAAGTACAGGAGTAGAATAAAAAAAAACTTGGTATACAAAAGCAGAAAAAAGCTTTGATTTCTGTGGATGGAGCCCTCGGTGGCGCAGTGGGTTAAACCCCTGTGCCGGCAGGACTGAAGACCGACAGGTCGCAGGTTCGAATCCGGGGAGAGGCAGATGAGCTCCCTCTATCAAGCTGAAATTGAGGAGCTCCAGCTCCTCATGCGGGAACATGAGAGAAGCCTCCCATAAGGATGATAAAACATCAAAACATCTGGGCGTCCCCTGGGCAACATCCTTGCAGATGGCCAATTCTCTCACACCAGAAGCGACTTTCTCAAGTCGCTCCTGACATGACAAAAAAATATTCTGTGGATTATTCCTGATATTTGGACTTTGGTTTTTCTATACTATTTTGGTGTATTGCTTCTCATATATATATTTCCATAAATTTGTAGAATATATATGTTCAGTTAGGAGCCCTTCTCCACCCCCCCCCCCCACCCCCCCGCAACAACTGCTGCTCTGGGCCAAAGTGAAGAAAGAGGCGGCCAGGAAGACAGTTCCATCTTGGTTCCTGCCTATGTCATCAGCTGGGAGCCCCTCCCTCCAGCACCAACTACAGCTTTGGGCCAGAGTGAAGGGGGGGGGCAGGAAGACGGTTCCACCTTGTCTCCTGTACTATGCTAATATTATAATATAATATAATATATCGTATATACATGTAATATTGTATATTATATGCCTGGCTCAAGAGCAGTACATTTGAAAAAGATCTTGGAGACCTCGTGGACAGCAAGTTAAACATGAGCCAACAATGTCATGTGGTGGTAAAAAAAGTCAATGGGATTTTGACCTGCATCAACAGGAGCATAGTGTATAGATCTAGGGAAGTCATGCTCCCCATGCTCTATTCCGCCTTGGTTAGACCACACCTGGAATATTGTGTCCAATTTTGGGCACCACAATTCAAGAGAGATGTTGACAAGCTGGAATGTGTCCAGAGGAGGGTGACTAAAATGATCAAGGGTCTGGAGAACAAGCCCTATGAGGAGCACCTTAAAGAGCTGGGCATGTTTAGCCTTCAGAAGAGGAGGCTGAGAGGAAACATGATAGCCATGTATAAATATGTGAGAGAAAGCCACAGGGAGGAGGGAGCAGGCTTTTTTTTGCTTCCCTGGAGACTAGAATGAGGAACAATGGCTTCAAACTACAGGAAAGGAGAACTTCCTAATGGTGAGAGCTGTTCAACAGTGGAACTCTCTGCCTTGGAGTGCGGTGGAGGCTCCCTCATTGGAGGCTTTTAAACAGAGGCTGGATGGCCATCAGTCAGGGGTGCTTTGAAAGTGATTTTCCTGCTTCTTGGCAGAATGGGGTTGGACTGGATGACCCAAGAGGTGTCTTCCAACTCAAGGATTCTGTTAGAGGATTTACTCAATTCACAGTAGAGGTGTCTATCATAGGATGCTCAGTGTGAAAGAACCAAATTGAAGTATAAAAGGAAGTTTTATACTGCAGGAGGAACATTTATTGGATCTCAGTAGTCTGGTCCTTTCTAAATGGCTCTAAAAGGTAAACAGGTGATGAGGGATACATGTTTTTCTTTTCCAAATTGCAGGGAGAACAGGGCTCAAGGGCTCAGTCTGGGCCAGTGTTTTATGTATTTTATTTACATCAGAAGATAGTCTGGTTCAGTTAATTGTAACTAAACCAGACGATGTTATCTGCCCCAAATGCTTTTGGGGGTTGGCGACTGGCAGAAGAAGGAAAAGACAAGAGATCTAATCTTTGTCTAATTCATCCCGTCACTGGTGGACACAACAGCAAAAAAATCAGAATTTGACGTTTTGCGTGTTCCTATATCCAAAATTGCCTGAAAATAAAGCAGAGAGTTTAGGGCAGGCATGGGCCAACTTGGATCCTCCAGGTGTTTTGGACTCCAACTCCCACAATTCCTAACAGCCGGTGGGAGTTGGAGTCCAAAACACCTGGAGGGCCCAAGTTGGCCCATGCCTGCTTTAGAAGCTGATTTGGAGCTTATTGGATCAATGTCTATTATGACTTCGTTTCATAAGGAAGCTATTCATATATGAGCTCAAATGTTCCCTTAACTATCACACTACACCCACCCCAAGCTAAATCAGGGACGTTGTGGTGACTTAATGCATGTCTTTTATGTGCCTTCGCAAACCTTTAGACCAGTGTTTCTCAGCCTTCCTAACACCACGACCCTTTAATACACTTCCTCATGTTGTGTTGATCCCCAACCATAAAATTATTTTCATTACTACTTCCTAACTGTAATTTTGTGACTGTTATGAATCGTAATGCAAATATCTGATATCCAAGATGTATTTTCATTCACTGGACCAAATTTGGCAGAAATACCTGATACTCCCAAATCTGAATACTGGTGGGGTTGGGGGGAATTGATTTGTCATTTGGGAGGGTTTTGTTTGTTTTTTTGTCGTGTCAGGAGCGACTTGAGAAACTGCAAGTCGCTTCTGGTGTGAAAGAATTGGCCGTCTGCAAGGACGTTGCCCAAGGGACACCTGGATGTTTTGATGTTTTACCATCCTTGTGACAGGCTTCTCTCATGTTCCCACATGGGGAGCTGGAGCTGACAGAGGGAGCTCATCTGCGCTCTCTACGGATTCAAACCTCCGACCTATTGATCTCCAGTTCTGCCGGCACAAGGGTTTAACCCATTGTGCCACTGGAGACTCCAATGTAGACTCAGCTACAAGGGAAATGGCCCATTGCTTTAAACAGAGGCTGGATGGCCATCTGTCAGGGGTGATTTGAATGCAATATTCCTGCTTCTTGGCAGAATGGGGTTGGACTGGATGGCCCATGAGGTCTCTTCCAACTCTTTGATTCTATGATTCTATGCTTTGCCACCTGCTTTGGAGCAGGAACAGTTCTCTGATGTTACAAATGCAAACTAAGAGAGTGGGCCGGGGCATTTTCTACTACTGTTTTGTTCCATGTCTTTCAGAGATGGAAAATAATGTCTTGCAAGATGAGAATTGAGCAACTCAAGCAAACTATCTGCAAAGAAAACGAAGAGATGGCAAAAAGTAAGTAAAAGATTCGGCCGATTTTAGCTGGGGTTCCCCTGTAACTACCCCAGCCTATTATTATTATTATTACCTCACTTTTCTCTCTGAAACGAGACCCAAAGCAGTTCACAAACATAAAAATAATACGATGTAATGCCTACAAAATATAAATATTAAGATAGAATGAAACATGCAATTATCAAAATGAGTTAAAATCACATTAAAACAAATAAATAGAATATTTTTCATATAACTGAAACGATATAGCTTCCCCTGGAAAACTTTTTTGCCTTAAAACCTTTTCGCTTTAAAAGCCTAGCTCAGTACATTTGGAAAGTGTGTTGTATCATATTTATTATTCTTTATTCTTTATTTTGTATCAAAAGCATTTCAGAAATTAGTATAAAAACTGATAAAAATAGAAGGAGCACAAATGGCTAAATATCTTTTCACCAAAAATGGACAACACAGACCACATTGTCTGTAGCCTCAAACAATTCTTCCTCTGGGTTGTAGTTTTTCAGGCTGTATGGTATAATAAGCGCAAGTAGTAAGATTTTTAATTAATTTATATAGACGGGGAAATCTATAAAATGATCCTCAGCCAAAATTATAACACTCACACCATCAGCTACCCACTGATTATATAAGAATATCAGGGGAGTTTAGATCAGAGAAGTAGGTGAGACACTTAATATTTTACAAAGGTAGGAACTGGGAAACACTAGAGCTGAGAGACTTAAAAATGATTCTTCAAAAGATTGCTGCTGCCACCATTTCAATAATAATCAGGCTGAGGTAATATTAAGAGTTTGTTCAGTAACACACACTGTGCCACTATAGTTTCTTAGAGGCTGCTGTGAAGCTGACTTTAGGAATACTTTGACCACAAAGGTATTCACACTGAGGGTGGTATAAGTTGAATAAAAGAACTAGAAAGTTTATTGAACAGACTTGAAATAATTCAGGTACAAATGCTTAGTGGTTTCAGTAAAATACTGGCAGAAAAAGCTTGTGGTTGCATTAGAGTCAATATCTTAAAACTTCTGGGTTACAAGTCTTCAAAGTTCCACCACAGAAAATTACTTCAGGAAATTAATCTCTGAAAGTAACTCCCAAAAATACCCTGAACTAGACTTCCTTAGGAATTGAACAGACCACTAACTGGGTACTGCTCCACAAAACTGCATTCTAGCTATCTACTCAATAGCTACTCTGAATACTTCACAAAAGACTGACCCAAACTTCTTCTTTAAACCTAAACTCACTCTCAGTAACACCAAGCCTTAACTGCTCTCTTTAACGTCCAAACTCAAAGTGACCGATGTTAGACATTCCTACGCTTATGGGGTCATCTTTGATAAAATGCCAATGAATCAGGAGCTGCTAGTTTCTAGTAGAAAAAGGTGAGATATATGTTTAGTACTCAAGTAGTGGATTTAAGGGAATATTTTGTTCAGTTACCAATTTTGTAACTTTGTAATTTTTAAATTTTGTAATTTTGAGTAGGCATCAGATTCATTAGAATCACAGAGGTAGAACAGATCACAAGGGCCAGTCTAAATCTCTGCCATACTTTAATACACAAGCTAAGCACTCCCGAAAGATGGCCATCCAGCCTCTGTTCCAGATTGGAGTCTCTGCACATGAGGTTAACCAGTCCTGCTTGGCACGCAGTATGAATTGAGAAAGCACCCCTATGGATGTTCCAAGGATGCCCTAGATAAATGTTTTCTTGGCTAAAATAATATTAATAGTAATAGTTGCAGTTTGAAGGGGCTGCAGTGGCACAGCTGAGTTGCTGAACTTGCTCACCAAAAGGTCAGCAATTCAAATCCTTAGAGTGGGGTGAGCACCCGCTGTTAACCCCTGCTTCTGCCAACCTAGCAGTTCTAAAACATGCAAATGTGAGTAGATCAATAGGTACCGCTCCGGTGGGAAGATAACGATGCTCCATACAGTCATGCTGGCCACATGACTTTGGAGGTGTCTACGGACAACGCCAGCTCTTCAGCTTAGAAATGGAGATGAGCTTAGGCGATCCCTCGTTGGCTGAGCAGAATAGTCTTCCAGGATCAGAATTCTTGTGAGTCTGTAGGTGGCTGTGGAGCCCTATTCTTGATCTGCATCTTCTCCTGCAGTGAGGGCATTGGTTTCCAGGTGGAAGGCGGTCCCGGTCGGGGTTGGCTTGACGCACCTTCCTCTTGGCACGTTTCTCTCTTTTGCCCTCCATTCGTGCCTCTTCAAATTCTGCAGCACTGCTGGTCACAGCTGACCTCCAGCTGGAGCGCTCAAGGGCCAGGTCTTCCCAGTTCTCAGTGTCTATGCCAGAGTTTTTAAGGTTGGCTTTGAGCCCATCTTTAAATCTCTTTTCCTGTCCACCAACATTCTGTTTTCCGTTCGACTAGACCTAATGTCAAGGGAAATCTTGACCATTTTAAAGTTGCATTTATTTCACTATCACAAGGGTGGGGTCCTCTGTCCCTAATTCTAGCGAATGTGGAGGGCTGACTAAATAAACAAGCAAACAAAATAACATCCTAGATTCCGAGTGGCTCCTCAAAATTAAGGATGAGAACCAGAAGCTCTACCGCCGGGCGCAGCGCCACCAGGAGAAGAAGGAGAAGATCCAGCGGCACAACCGCAAACTGGGGGAGCTAGTCGAGAAGAGAAACTACGACTTGAGAAGCCAGCATGAGCATCTCGCCAGCCTCCGGCGGTCCCACGTCCTGGAACTGACCTCCGTCATCTTCCCCATCGAGGAGGTGAAGATTGGCATGAGGTAAGGAGGAAGCATCACAAATAAATACAGCCAGAAACCTACTTGGGGTGCTTGATTTCCCTCTCCTCAGTTTGACATCTGACAAGCTTTCCTTCTCCTCAATTTGAGATCTGACAAGCTTTCCCTCTCCTCAGTTTGGCATGGCTACCATGTCCCCTTTGCTCAGCCTTCTCTTCAAGCTAAACAGCTTCCTAATTCGCTTTTCGTAGGACTTGCTTTCCAAACCTTTGACCATTTAGGACATATTTTAGCTTGTCTTTTTTTTAAAAGATATTTTTATTATGTTATACACACAGATCAGTAAGCCAAATTCCAAGTGTTACACATATAAAACCTGAATAATTCAACAAATATGAAAGACATTATGCTAATTTACACTGGTGTATATTACATTATCTCCACCTTCCCTCCCTCTCCCTCCCTTTTCAACCACAGTATATTTCTAGCTAATCTTGCAGATCCAGCCACTGGTAGAGTCTTTGTATTTTTTCTTTGATATGATCGTTGGCTCCTCCATTTTTCACCCAGTTGAAGTAGACCTTCCATCTATTTGTAATGATCTTTTCTTTGTCCATTCTTGGTGTTTGCTTAGACATAATTCCCGTAATGTCTAACAGCACTTGTTCATACATATAATCATTCCAATTCGTTAACGTCCATTTCGATTTGTCTTTCCATCCTCTAGCAATCACCGCATGGGCTGCTCTTATTGTTACCTTAAATAACTCCTGGCAATTAGTTATTATACTCGGATGATCCAACACTCCCCAAAGTAGCAAATCATTATTAATTTGAATTCTTATCTGGAATATCTCCTGAATTTTTCCTTGTATCATTTGCCGGATTTTTTTTAATTTCAGAACACTCCCACCACATGTGTGAATAAGTACCTTTTTCTTTATTACAATGCCAACACTTCAAATTCTTTCCTTTTGACATATAAGCCAATTATTCAGGAGTTCTGTACCATCTTAATATCATCTTTTTTTCTAATTCATTATATTTTTCTATTTTTATTTTATTCATGTTCCTAATTATTTCCTCTATTTCTTTTGTCTGTAATGATTTAACTCCATTCCATTTGTTACTTATTGCTCTAACCATAAACTCTTTATTTTCTACCATTAAATTATATATTTTTGCCACTTTTCTTTTAATTGTCTTTTCTCTTGCATTTCGCAATTTATCTACCTTTAGTTCTTCAGTGGGCTTTGCACCCTCTTTTTTTACTTTTTCCCAAATCCCTCTTAATTTTAACCAATTTTCTTTCCCCCCCCCCCTTTTCCAAAAACTGTGACCAATTAATTATCTCTCCATCTTGTTTCCACATATCTTTTACCCTCTTATTGTAGCTTGTCAATATCCTTGAATGGTGGTGCCCAGAACTGGACACACAGTATTACTCCAGGCGAGGACTTGATTGGGCTTGGATTTAGGAGGACCTTTGATGACAGTCCTTTGCCTTTCTTCCAGGGACCCTGCAGACGTCTCCTCTGAAAGCGATAATGCCATGACATCCAGCACTGTGAGCAAGTTGGCGGAAGCCCGGCGGACCACTTACCTGTCCGGGCGATGGGTGTGCGACGATCACAATGGAGACACCAGCATCAGCATCACAGGGCCTTGGATCACTCTCCCCAGCAACGGGGATTATTCAGCTTACTACAATTGGGTGGAAGAGAAGAAAACCACTCAAGGTCCAGGTGAGTAAAGGGGCTGGCTGGGCTGTGTGAATTGTGTTGTCGAAGGTTTTCATGGCCGAAATCACTGGGTTGCTGTGAATTTTTCGGGCTGTATGGCTATGTTCCAGAAACATTCTCTCCTGATGTTTCACCTGCATCTGTGGCTGGCATCTTCAGAGGTCTGTTGGATGTGAGGCAAGTGGAGTGTATACATATCTGTGGAATGTCCAAGGTGGGAGAAAGAACCTTTGTCTGTTTAAAGCAAATGTGCAAGTTGCAATTAGCAAGCTTGAATAGTATTCAGTAGCCATGAAGCTGCAAAGTTGGTTGGTTGGTCGTGTCAGGACTCCTGGTGTGAGAGAATTGGCTGTCTGCAAGGACGTTGCCCAGGGGACGCCTGGATGATTTGATGTTTTGTTTTTTTATCATCCTTGTGGGAGGCTTCTCTCATGTCCCCGCATGAGGAGCTGGAGCTGATAGAGGGAGCTCATCCGCCTCTCCCTGGATTCGAACCTGCGGCCTGTCGGTCTTCAGTCCTGCCGGCACAGGGGTTTAACCCACTGCGCCACCGGGGGCTTCTAGCTGCAAAGTCAATCAGTGATGGTATCTGCATAGAGGCGGCCTGGGCTTTGTTGCTTGAAGGCATCCTCTGTTTGGAAGGTGTTATCTGGCCCTTGATTGCTTGTTGTCTGGAGTTATTTTTCTGAACGATGTTCTTTATTTACTTTCTTGATTCTGGTGTTTTTTTTTAATACTGGTAACCAGATTTTATTCCTTTTCATGGTTTCCTCCGTTCTGTTGAAATTGTCCACATGCTGATGGATTTCAGTGGCTTCTCTGTGTAGTCTGACATGGTGGTTGTCGGAGTGGTCCAGCATTTCTGTGTTCAAAAATAATATTTTCTGTCCAGGTTGCTTCATCAAGTGCTCTGCTATGGCTGACTTCTCTGGTTGAATTAGTCTGCAGTGCCTTTCATGTTCTTTGATTGATGTCTGGTCAATGTTGGGTTTGGTGGTCCCTATGTACTTATCTACAGCTGCATGGTATACGATAGACACCTGCAGTCGTGAGAGGATCCCTCTTATCCTTTGCTGAGCGTAGCATTTGTTGAATTTTCTTGGTGGTTCTGTTGATTGTTTGTAAGTTGTTTCTTCATCAGCTTCCCTATGTGGCTCATGGTTCCTTGATGTATGATTAGAACACTTTTACTCTATGTAAGTGGTTCTCGACCTGTCTTTCCCCAAGGGTTTTGGCCTATAACTCACAGAAATCCCAACCAGTTTACCAACTGTTAGGATTTCTGGGCATCCTGCCCCTGCCTGCCTATTTAAAACCAAGGTAGCACCACATTAATAATAATAATAATAATAATAATAATAATAATAATAATAATAATTATTATTATTATTATTATCCTTCCCTCTTCCTTCCTATTTAGGACCAAGGCATTTTGTTGTTGTTGTTGTTGTTGTTGTTGTTATATTCATCCTCCCCTCTGCCTGCCTATTTAGACCTAAGGCAGTCCCCTAAAATTACTTACTTACTTAGGCGATCCCTCGTTGGACGAGTAAGATGGTCTTCCATGATGGGCTTCTTTGTGAATTCGTAGGTGGCTGTGGAGACCTATTCTTGACCCGCATCTTCTCCCACAGTGAAGGCATTGGTTTTCAGGTGGAAGGCGGTCCCAGTCGGCTTGACGCACCTTCCTCCTGGCACGTTTCTCTCTTTCACCTTCCACTCGTGCCTCCTCGAATTCTGCAGCACTGCTGGTCACAGCTGACCTCCAGCTGGAGCGCTCAAGGGTCAGGGCTTCCCTGTTCTCAGTGTCTATGCCAGAGTTTTTAAGGTTGGCTTTGAGCCCATCTTTAAATCTCTTTTCCTGTCTTCCAATAATAATAATAATAATAATAATAATAATAATTATTATTATTATTATTATTATTATTATTATTTCTTTCCCCACCTTCTGGAAGGCCAAAACATCTGGGGACCCACATGTTGAGAACCAGTGCTCTAGGATCTTTGTCTTTACTCTCGTGACTGCAAGACCAAAAACATCTGTTAAGAATTGTGGGAGTTGAAGTCCAGAACATCTGGAGGGCTGGAGTTTGACCAGGCCTGGTTTAAAGCCCATTGTCCAAAGAAATCACAGGACCAGAACAGTGGGATTCAGTGGTTGCCTGTGGTCCACATTCTGCGCAACTCTGCTCTATGGCATTGTGGAGAGAGTTGTGTTGTTTTTCCCTTTCTGGCTTGTCCTCTCAACCTGTGGGTCCCCAGGTGTTTTGGCCTACAACCCCCAGAAATCCCAGCCAGTTTACCAGCTGTTAGGATTTCTGGGAGTTGACGGCCAAAACATCTGGGGACCCACAGGTTGAGTTGAGAACCACTAGGTCATGAGGGCAGCTTATGCTTTTTATCTTTCTCTCTTCCATTCTAGAAATGGAGCATAACAACCCCGCCTACACCATCAGTGCTGCTTTGTGCTATGCAACTCAGCTGGTCAACATTTTGTCACACATACTTGATGTGAACCTTCCCAAGAAGCTGTACAACAGGTACGTCTTCTCAGGTGGACCCAGTTGTTTGTGCCCATGACCTCACCCAGAATAATTCTTGGTACATTTCTGGGCAACACAAATCAAGAAGCATATTGACGCGATGGAACGTGTCCAAAGAAGGGCCACCAAAAGGTCTGGAAACCATTATTCTCTTTGAAGAGCGGCTGAGGAAGCTAGAGATGTTTACCTTGGGAGAAGATAAGATTGAGAGAAGGAGACGTGATAGCTGTGTTTAAATATTTGATCACATCTCCCTCTATGAACTGGCGCAAACTTTAAGATCTTCCGGGAAGGCCCTCCTCTCGCTCTCACCTCCGTCACAAGCACGGTTAGTGGGGAAGAGAGAGAGGGCCTTCTCAGTGATGCCCCCCCCCCCCCCACCTCTGGAACACCCTTCCTGGAGAAATAAGACGGGCCCCATTCCTCCCCTCTTTTCATAAGAGCCTGGTGGTTTAATCAAACCTTTGAGAACGACTAGTTCTAGCTTTGCCCCAGATATTGTTGAAATTGGCCATATCTTTTTCTACCAATTCCCAGGTCACTTTCTTCGATGAGGCCCTGGAAATGTACAGCCATAGACTCTACCTAATTTCCCGGGCCCTCTAAAATCGCACTAGCCCAGCCCAACCTTTTAAACTGCCTTGAACAGGCAGGATTATTTTAAATATATGTGCTATTGTGGTTTTTAATGCTTATTTTGTCTTGTTAATTTTATGTTTATCCTGGTTTTTTTGTATGCATTGATTATGTTACTTGGAAATCGCTCTGAGTCCCCTTGGGGAGATAGAGCGGTATATAAATAAAGTTTTGTTGTTGTTCTAAAAGTATTATATGTATCTAAAATGCATTACATTACATTATATTATATTATGCCTTCAATGTTTATTGAGATTATTGTCATGGTTGGTCCTGAAAAGGTCAGTTCGTTGTTTTGCTTGCTTGTTTGCATGCTGCAAGTCGCTTCTGGCTGCTTTTGGAGTGAGAGAATCAGGTGTCTACGAAGATGTTGCCCAGGGGACGCCCAGATGTCTTGCAATCCTGCGAGGAGGCTTCTTTCATGTCCCCCTACACCACTGTTTAGCCGGTATTGCACCATCTGACATCCGCCAGGAAGTAGCAGATAATAGTGAAAGGACCAAGGCAGAGACATCTCCAGCTCATCCTTTGTTTGGGTATCAGCCAGCACGTCAACGACTTAACTCAAGAAATAGTTTTCTAAGATGTACACACACACCCACTGGAACACCTCAGCAAGCGAGAGTCCAAAAGTGGCAGGCTCAACCCCAGAACCTCAATCCATGGCTTATACCAAATGAGAGACTCCCCCCTGGGCACACAGAAGACTGGGTGACTTGGAAGGTGCTGAACAGAATGCGCCTTCCAAGTCAACAACCTTCAGCCAACCTTCAGAAATGGGGCCACAAAGTGGAATCCACGACATGCGAGTGTGGAGAAGAGCAAACCACTGACCACCTGCTGCAATGCAACCTGAGCCCTGCCACATGCACCATGGAGGACCTTCTTGCAGCAACACCAGAAGCACTCCAAGTGGCCAGATACTGGTCAAAGGACATTTAATTAACTACCAAACTCACAAATGATATATTTTGTCTGTCTGTCTGTTTGTCTGTTTGTTTGTTTGTTCGTTTTGTTCTGTTAGAAATGTAATGCAATTGTCTGGTTGCCCTGACACGATAAATATTATATTATATTATATTATATTATATTATATTATATTATATTATATTATATTATATTATTAGCTTAGCACAGGAGACAAGGTGGAACTGTCTTCTGGCCCCCTCTCTCTTCACTCTGGCCTAGAGCAGCAGTTGGTGCAGGGGGGAGGGGTCCCCAACTGATGACGTATAACATATGATGACAGGAGCGCACCCTGACCTGGGCTTCGAACTGTGTCAACCTTTCGATTGGCAAGATTTACTGCCACTGGTGGTTAACCTGCTGTGCTAAAGCTTGGCTGGGCCCCACAATTCAAGAGAGATATTGACAAGCTGGAATGTGTCCAGAGGAGGGCGACTCAAATGATCAAGGGTCTGGAGAACAAGCCCTATGAGGAGCGGCTTAAGGAGCTGGGCATGTTTTGCCTGAAGAAGAGAAGGCTGAGAGGATACATGATAGCCATGTATAAATATGTGAGAGGAAGCCACAGGGAGGAGGGAGCAAGCTTGTTTTCTGCTTCCCTGGATACTTGGGTGCAATGGAACAATGTCTTCAATCTACAAGAAAGGAGATTCCACCTGAACATGAGGAATAACTTCCTGACTGTGAGAGCCGTTCAGCAGTGGAACTCTCTGCCCTGGAGTGTGGTGGAGGCTCCTTCTTTGGAAACTTTTAAACAGAGGCTGGATGGCCATCTGTCGGGGGTGATTTGAATGCAATATTCCTGCTTCTTGGCAGAATGGGGTTGGATTGGAAGGCCCATGAGGTCTCTTCCAACTCTATGATTCTGTGCTTTTCATTTACCTCAACATATGTGTGTGACTTTACCTCTTTTGCAGTGAGTTCTGTGGGGAGAATCTCAGCCGGAAGAAGTTCACCTGGGCAGTGAAGAAGCTGAATGCCAATATCCTTTACCTTTGCTTTTCTCAGGTAAGGGCCGATGGTTCCTTTTCTTATATTACACCAAGAGCCTCTGTGAACTGTTCTGCTCAGGGAAGAGGTGGACAATAGCACTGCAACACGCTCACTTGTCTTTGCAAGTCTTCCTTGATTGATATTTACCTTTCCCCCCTCATTTTTCCTAGCATGTAAACCTGGACTTCCTCCACCCTCTGCATACGCTCAGGAACCTGATGTACCTCGTCAGCCCTGAGACAGAACACTTGGGAAGGTAAGACGCAAGCTTTGCCCCCTGAAACCTCTCCCTTCTGAAAGACACGCCTTGCACTGAAAACTGCCTGATGCTTAGTCTGATTAATAGTCCAAGGAGCTAGAGCAAGGTTTCTCAACCTTCCTAATGCCGCGACCCCTTAATCCAGTTCCTCATGTTGTGGTGACCGCCAACCATAACATTATTTTAGTAGCTACTTCACAACTATAATTTTGTTCCTGTTATGAATCGTAATGTAAATATCTGATATGCAGGATGTATTTTCACTCATTGGACCAAATTTGGCACAGATACCCAATAAGCCCAAATTTGAATACTGTTGGGGTTGGGAAGGGATTGATATTGTCATTTGGGAGTTGTGGTTGCTGGGATTTATAGTTCACCTAACATCAAAGAGCATTCTGAACTCCACCAGTGATGGAATTGAATCAAACTTGGCACAGAGAATTCCCATGACCAACAGAAAATACTGGAAGGGTTTGGTGGGCACTGACCTTGAGTTTTGGAGTTGTAGTTCACCTACATCCAGAAAGCACTGTGGACTCAAACAATGATAGATCTGGACCAAACTTGGCACAAATTTTCCATATGCCCAAATATGAACACAGATGGAGTTTGAGGGGAAATAGACCTTGACATTTGGGAGTTGTCGTTGCTGGGATTTATAGTTCACCTACAATCAGAGAGCATTCTGGACTCCACCAGTGATGGAATCAAACCAAACTTGGCACACAGAATTCCTATGACCAACAGAAAATACTGGAAGGGTTTGGTGGGCATTGACCTTGGGTTTGGGAGTTGTAATTCACCTACATCCAGAGAATACTGTGGACTCAAACAATGATGGATCTGGACCCAACTTGGCACAAATATTCAATATGCCCAATTGTGTGAGATGTGTTCCACACTGGGCATGCATACTCAGCAGCAGAGTAGCATAGCGCAAGGGCAGATGTCTTCACTGTGTCTGGTTGTGATCCCCAGGTTGTGCCAGTCAGCTTTCGTATGATATTGTTTCTAGCGCCCACTTTTTGCTTGATGTTCAGGCAGTGCTTCTTGTAGGTCAGAGCACGGTCCAGAGTGACTCCCAGGTATTTGTGTGCGCTGCAATGCTCCAGTGGGATTCCTTCCCAGGTAATCCACAGAGCTCGGGATGCTTGTGTGTTCTTAAGGTGAAAGGCACCTTAAGAACAGACTTGGGAACCACTCTGAGTCCCCTCGGGGAGATGAAGCGGTATATAAATAAAGTTTTTATTTTTTAATTATTATTATAATTACCCTTCAGTCCACCTCCAGTGCAACCCACCGCCTTGGCTCTTCCAACTGGCATTCTATGAAGTGTTGCTGCTTCTTTACTTCCCACTCCGCATCCTTTTAAAAGACCCTTTCTAAACGCCCGCAGGTCCGGTCCCTTCGAGGTGAGTGCCGACCTGGAGGACTCCATGGAGTTTGTCGACCCCAGCGGAGCCGGCGAGACAGACGAGAGCGGCGACGAGCACGTCAGTGATGAGGAGACGGACCTGGGGACGGACTGGGAGAACCTCCCCAGCCCGCGCTTCTGCGACATCCCTTCCCAGACGGCGGAGATGCTGCAGAGCCAGGGCACCCAGGCTTCCCAGCCAAACGCCGCCAGCAGCAGTGCCGGGGGCATGATTTCCTCTGCGGCAGCCTCCGTGACCTCCTGGTTCAAAGCGTACACCGGACACCGCTAAGGAACGACCGTATCTCCGCCGGGGAGGAGGACGACAACCCTCCCTGTCGACCCACCATCACTGTTAGTAGACCTTACCTATTCAGTTAAGTAGTGCCTCAAACAACACAAAGGTCGGACTGCTGGCTGCCTACTCCTAAATCTCCCAAACTTGACGATTCCTCCAGACCTACGTCGGAAACGGGATGTCCGAGTCCCGTCCGTTTTGCCAAGGAGAGAAGGAGAAGAGTCCTGTCTGTCCATTCTTGTTTTGTTTCTTTATGTTTTCCCCACTGAAAAAAAAGGGAGGCCAACTTTGGGGCGTGTGACCTGGCCCTCACTTTTGAGGTATGGAGAGGAACCCATGAGGCAGATTGACTTGACGGCCAGGCCGAGGCAACTATCCCGTCCATCTTCTGTGGGGATCTTGGGTTTTCTTCCTTTTTTAAACAGGTGCGTGTGTACGGTTGTGTGTCTCGCAATGGACAGGAGCAGTGTCACAGCACAAATGCACATTTCAAGACCCTTCTCGAAAGTTGTACGAATGACGGCCTTTTTTAAATGGTTTCTTATCTCCTTGACCGCTACTTTAATACAGCAAAACGTCACCAGAACCAATCGCTATTTTTTTTGTTGGTAAGATTATGCCTGTTTGTGTGTATGCCGTGTTCATCCGGTGGGAGGCTTGTCTGAATGTTTCTGCCGTGGAGATCCCCACTGTCTGCAAAGCCACCACATACCAAAGAGCCGCCAATAGAAAGATCTCCTACTCCTGTCATTGTTCCTTCACAAAAAAAAACAACACTCACACACACTCATGTGGCAAGTCACAACGTGGCTTTTGGAGCAACCTGTCGATTTCTACAAGCGAGGTGTTTACAGTTGTTTCAAAAGAGGGGAGAAGTGTGTGTCCCCAGGTGGCACCGATAGAGAGGACTCAGAACTGGGCGAAGTTTCATTGTTCTCAGTCCACAGGAAGTGGGTCGGGACATCTTTAATGAACACCCCTCGTAGCTCTGTCCAAACTTTGACTCATATTTTAGACCCAAATAAAGTAAGACTAGCAGTGGATTCAAATTGCAGGTAAAAGAGATGCCACTTAATTATTAGGAAGAATTCATCAACAGTGGAATGGACTGCCTGGGAGGTTGTTAAGCAGAAGCTGAATGGCCATCTGCCAGGAGGGCTTGGATTGGGTGTTCCTATTTGGCAGAAGGAGATTGCACTGGATGGCCTTTGGGGTTTCTTCCCACTCTTCTGCTGTGGGCAGGGAGCTGGTCATGGGATGGAGCCTGGAATATTGTGTCCAATTCTGGGCACCACAATTCAAGAGAGATATTGACAAGCTGGAATGTGTCCAGAGGAGGGCGACTAAAATGATCAAGGGTCTGGAGAACAAGCCCTATGAGGAGCGGCTTAAGGAGCTGAGCATGTTTAGCCTGAAGAAGAGAAGGATGAGAGGAGATATGATAGCCATGTATAAATATGTGAGAGGAAGCCACAGGGAGGAGGGAGCAAGCTTGTTTACTGCTTCCATGGAGATTTATTTGTCGTGTCAGGGCAGCCAGTCAATTATATTACATTTCTAACAGAACAAAGCAAACAAACAGACAAAATACAAAATTTGTGAATTTGGTAGTTGATTAAATGTCCTTTGACCAGTATCTGGCCACTTGGAGTGCTTCTGGTGTTTCTGCAAGAAGGTCCTCTATTGTGCATGTGGCAGGGCTCAGGTTGCATTGCAGCAGGTGGTCAGTGATTTGCTCCTCTCCACATTCGCATGTCGAGGACTCCACTCTGTAGCCCCATTTCTGAAGGTTGGCTTTGCATCTCGTGGTGCCAGAGCGCAGTCTGTTCAGCGCCTTCCAAGTCGCCCAGTCCTCTGTGTGCCCAGGGGGGAGTCTCTCATCTGGCATCAGCCACTGGTTGAGGTTCTGGGTTTGAGCCTGCCACTTTTGGACTCTCGCTTGCTGAGGTGTTCTAGTGAGTGTCTCTGTAGATCTTAGAAAACTATGTCCATGGAGATTAGGACAAGGAACAATGGCTTCAAACTACAAGAGAGGAGATTCCATCTGAACATGAGGAAGAACTTCCTGACTGTGAGAGCCGTTCAGCAGTGGAACTCTCTGCCCAGGAGTGTGGTGGAGGCTCCTTGTTTGGAAGCTTTTAAACAGAGGCTGGATGGCCATCTGTCAGGGGAGATTTGAATGCAATATTCCTGCTTCTTGGTAGAATGGGGTTGGACTGGATGGCCCATGAGGTCTCTTCCAACTCTTTGGTTCTATGATTCTATACCTCCCCTTCCCCACCCATGATATGGGAAGAGCAATGTCTGTATGCAGGGCAGCCAGCTTCTCTGCGTTTGCCCAACAAAGAAGAATCCCCAGTTCAGTTTGGCACAAGTGACACCAGGGCTTCAAAGAGCAGTAGGGAGAGGCAAATGACAGGCAAGGAGATTCCACATGAACACTAGGAAGAATTCCCGACTAGGTGTTCAGCAGTGGAACTCTCTGCCTCCTTTGGAGAAGCTCTTTGGCAGCTGGATAGTCATCTGTTGGGGGTATTTTGATTGTACTTTTGCAAGGGTTGGACTGGATGGCCCTTGGGGTTTCTTCCAAGTTTATAATTCTATGTGAGTTCCCATTTCTGTTTCACGCACCCTTTCCTTTTCCACTGGTGGCTTCCAAACGTCGATGCCCACCTATCAGTGCCAGTCTGAAATAAGGAGAGGCATTGCAGTATATGTGTGTCCCCATTTCTGTATTACGCATTTGTCCTTTTACCCAGACATGGGCAAACTTGGGCCCTCCCAGTGTTTTGGACTTCAACTCCCACAATTCCTAACAGCCTACCGGCTGTTAGGAATTGTGGGAGTTGGAGTCCAAAACACTGGGAGGGCCCAAGTTTCCCCATGCCTGCTTTACGCCCTTGGCCTCAAACTTCTGAAGCCCACCTACCAGAGTCTTAAAGACCCCTTCCTCCTTGCTTACCCTTTGCCTAAACTCTGTCTAGATATCTGATGGGACATGTAGTGCAGATACATGAAGAAGCCATTTTTGACATCTACATTGATACTCCAAAAGGGAAGGGGAAAGAGGGCTTTTGGGAGTCCTCAGAACTTCCCAGCCAGCTTCCTGTGATTGCAACCCAAAAACTATATGCAGGGGTATTCTATGTTGGCACTACACAATTCCCATTCAATTGCAGAAGAGATAGCATTGTGCCTGGAATAGTTATGTCGGGGTTTCCACAGGAGTCTTAAGCAACTATATTTGACATGTATTGTCGAAGGATTTCATGGCCGGAATCACTGGGTTGTTGTAGGTTTTTCCGGGCTATATGGCCATGTTCTGGAGGCATTCTCTTCTGACGTTTCACCTGCATCTATGGCAAGCATCCTCAGAGGTAGTGAGGTCTGTTGGAACTAGGAACATGGGTTTATATATCTCTGGAAAGACCAGGGTGGGACAAAGGACTCTTGTCTGCTGGAGCTAGGTGTGAATGTTTCAACTGACCACCTTGATTAGCATTTGATAGCCTGGCAGTGCCTGGAGCAATCTTTTGTTGAGAGGTGATTAGATGTCCCTGATTGTTTTCCCTCTGCTGTTTTGCTGTTTTAATTTTAGAATGATATGTTTGCTGTAGCAGATGTGAGCAAGGCTTCTGTTTCTGTGACTAAACCAAAGACACTGCCGAGTTCTTTCATGTCCTGACTTACCCCCCATTTGATTTGGTGCAGTTTCTCTCCCCCGAGAAGGATGGGCTGGTCCAGCTCACGTCAAAACAGTCAAGTCAGAAGACGAAGGGAGCTTTAAACCATTTGCAATAGCCCAGGTCTCTTCCCATGTCCTGAGAATGTTGTAGGAGAAAGATTTTGGGGAGGAAATAGGCACTTTATGAATTGCCAATGAGATGGGGCTGCTTCCAGAGCTGAGAGAAGCTCATTTTTGTAGTTTTTGGAAGGATGGTTTTCAGAATCCCCCAACCAGTTGCAAAAACAAAAAAAAAAAGAGGGAACTTTCCCAAGCTCTGACCATTGTGTGTTGCAGATCAGAGCTGCTTGAAGGGTTAACCCAGTGCCCTTGTCTGTGTAAATATTTCTGTGTGTTCCCTTTTCCTCCCACTTCTGTTTATGATATAACTCTCATAACACAATAATGAGAAAACCAATTTCCAAGGTTTTAATTTCCGTTCAGCCCCCTCCCTTCTCTACCTGCCATGGTTTCCTCTTTGAAACGAAGCCACGCTTCTGCTGGTACGTGCCATTGATCCATATCAGGCCAAACTTTCTCCAGAGGCTGGCACTGCATCTTTCACGGGAGGAAAGGAAAATGCCTTTTCTAAGGGCTTGCTTCTTGAATAAAGGTTTGCACACAGTGATGGGAAGAAGACAGTTTCCAAAAGTTTGGTGCAATTGAGAAACCAACGTTGGTTTGCTTTGGGAAAACCAATTTCCAAGGTTTTAATTTCCGCTCAGCCACCATCCTTCTCTACCTGCCATGATTTCCTCTTTGAAATGAAGCCACGCTTCATTTCGGGTACGTGCCACTGATCCATATCAGGCCAAACTTCCTCCAGAGGCTGGCACTACATCTTTTCTACAAGCCTTTGGGAAGATCTTCTTTTGGGAAGATCTTCTTTTGGGAAGGTTCTGCAAAATTTTAGCACTTGAAACCCCTTGGCTTGGAATCTTGGGATTTATGGTTTGGCTGACACTTCCAAGTACCACTTCCAAAATGACAAAATTTTAGGAGTCAGTTCACATGGAATCAAAATGCAGTAATTGTGTCATGGCTCTGTTTGAAACCTCAAAAGGAAAATTGTGCATCCATTGGGAACCATGGCCCTATGATGCCCAAAGTGGAGTGTTTTCAGGGAGGTTGTGCCCTTTAGAAATTAGCCCCAAGAAAAAATAATTTGAGACTGCAGATCTTTCCCTCTCCTGGCCTTGCGGTGCCACTTTTCAGAGCAGTTGGCTTCTAACAAAACACAGGGATGTTGGGTTTGTTTTTTTAAAGAAAACAATTGTATTACTGCAATAAATCTTTAACAAGTGTTTTTTTCCAAAGTTGGCTGGTTTGTTTTGCTTTTGCTTGTGTTAGTTGAATATGTCCTCAGTGTGGGAACCCTTGCATTGTCCGCAGCGTGGTGCCTTCCAGGTGGTTTGGGCTGTGGCTCATATAAGCCATCTCAACAGGGCTTTTACAAGGGGCATTCATTAAAGATTTTCCCCTGACCCACTTCTCTTTATCACAGGGCGCTGCAACTGCACATGTGTGATGATATAAGTCTCTCTAGGTTACTTGCCAATTTACAACTCAGAACTGAGAATGGTCTTGATGTGACAGGTGCTGGAGTGCTGTGAGGTTTGAGAATGGACCCAGCGGAATACAGAGCAGTCCTCAAGTTCCTTTCCTTGAAAGGAACCAAAGGAGACGTTTGAGGAGACAAAAGAGGTTTCTAGGGATGATTCGCCATCATATAATGGAGAAAAGAACTGGCATCATCAATTCAAATGTGTATCGTCGAAGGCTTTCATGGCTGGAATCACTGGGTTGTTGTAGGTTTTTCAGGCTATATGGCCATGTTCTAGAAGCATTCCCTCCTGACATTTCGCCTGCAGGCATCCTCAGAGGTTGTGAGGTCACAACCTCACAAACTTCACAACCTCTGAAGATGCTTGCCATACATGCAGGCAAAACGTCAGTAGAGAATGCTTCTAGAACATGGCCATATAGCCCAAAAAACCTACAACTCAATTCAAATGTGGTCATACTTCGGTGCAAACAGCTCCAATTCCAGGGCGACCCCACCCTGCAACTGATGAACACACCATTCAGCAAGTGGAAGTCACTATTTTGGAAAATCACCACGTAACCATTCGCCATGTAGCCCAAAATGTCTAGAGTGTGGGGTCCATGAAAAAAAAATCACCCAAGACCATCTTCACATGCACAAGATATCCACCCGCTGGGTCCCCCAGCTGCTCACACCTTTCCAGAAGCAGGAACGAGTCAAATGCTCTCAGGCTCTCTTGACAATTATGTACCAAACCAGGACTTTTTCAACAGACTGATCACACAGGGTGAAAGCTGGGTCCATCACTCTGATCCTGAGACTAAAGTCCAGTCAATGCAATGGAAGCATCATGACTCACCACCACCCCCAAAGAAGGCATGTGCCCAACTCTTGGTAGGTTAGGTCATGCATGTCATAGTATTTTGGGACCAGCATAGAGTAGTATTGATAGGTTTCCAAGCAAAGGGGACCATGATCACTGGGGCAGACTAGGCTTCACTGCTGCAGAAACTAGGAGGCCATCCAAACCAAGAGACAATGTGGCATGTTCACCAAAGGTGTCCACCTTCTGCAAGACAATGCACCAGTTCACAACTAACCTGTTCCCCAAATGGAAGAAGCATGCTCCGGTGGCTTTGAAATCTGACTGCATCCCCCAATTCACCTGACCTCGCACCATCAGGCTTCTTCCTCTTTCCAATAATGAAGTTATTTTTGAAGGGCAATAATTTTTCAGGTAACGAGACTCTAATTTCCGAAGTCACAACGTGGCTTTTGGAGCAATCTGTCAATTTCTATAAGCAAGTGTTTACAGTTGGTTAAAAAGATGGGAGAAGTGTGTATCCCGAGGTGGCACCAATGGAGAGAAGGACTCAGAACTGGACCAAGTTTCATAGTTCTCAGTCCACGAGAAGTGGGTCAGGGGACATCTTTAATGAACGCCCCTCGTATGAGAAGGTATCATGGGAGATGTAGTGCCAAATGGGCAATGGTTTCTAGCTTAATTAGGCTGTGTGTAGTGTGTTCCAATCTTGTGTTCATCCCAAAGAGAACCTTGTTTTCCCTGGGTTAACAGAGGCTTCAAAATGTCACATTGAAAATTGAAAAAGCAAGATGCCAGTTGTGATCCTTTGGTGGCCCAAAGGATTCTTTGGTCTATCAAAGATCTAGTTTCTCTTCAGGATGACAATATTGCACTCATTCTTTTTAGTTGAAGTTTAGTCAACTGGTATCACCATGTCAACAGCGAAATCTCCAGATCCCCAAAACAGCCATTTCCATTTTGTTGGAGAGGAAGAATCAACAATGCAACATACAGCTATTTTCCCGCAGCCTGAGACACACAAAATACTGTATTTTCTGATGGTCTTTGGCAACCCCTCTGACTTCTCACAACCCCCCAGGAGTCCCAAACACCAGGTTGAGAAACGTTGTCCTAGAGGTTAATTACAACTCCCAATGCGGATCACTATCTGGTACATAAGAATCAAAGAATCCATTGGTGTGATTTAGCTTGATTCATATGTTCCAGCAAGCATGTTTTCTTGTAGCTGTTTGTGGCATAGCAGGTTAAATCGCTGAACTGCTGAACTTGCTGACCGAAAGGTTAGTGGTTTGAATCCAGGGAGCAGTGTGAGCTTCTGCTGTTAGCCCCAGCTTCTGCCAACCTAGCAGTTCAAAAACATGCAAATGTAAGCAGATCAACAGGTACAGCTCTGGTAGGAAGGTAACGGCAAACCATGCAGTCATGCCAGCCACATGACCTTGGAGGTGTCTATGGACAATGTCGACTTTTCGGCTTAGAAATGGAGATGCCATCATCCCCTAGAGATGGACACGACTGAGTACCATCCCTCAGAAACAGACAAGACTGGACTTAATGTCAGGGGAAACCTTTACCTAGCTACAATCCTCACATTTCCAAACAACCTGTTTGGTCCCTTTACCCTTATTCAAGTCAGTCTGTGGTGCAAATCTCTTGGGAAGACAAGCGGACAAATATCAGCGTGCTGGAAGAAGCAAAGACCACCAGCACTGAAGCGATGGTCCTCCGCCATCAACTGGACCGGCCACGTTGTCTGGATGCTTGACCACCGTCTCCCAAAGCAGTTGCTCTACTCCGAACTCAAGAATGGAAAATGGAATATTGGCAGGCAGGAAAAGAGGTTTAAAGATGGGCTCAAAGCCAACCTTAAAAACTCTGGCATTGACACTGAGAACTGGGAAGCCCTGGCCTGTGAGCGCTCTAGTTGGAGGTCAGCTGTGACCAGCAGTGCTGCAGAATTTGAAGAGGCACTAATAGAGGGCAAAAGGGAGAAAGGTGCCAAGGTGAAGGCGCGTCAAGCCAACTCCAACCTGGAAACCGATGCCCTCACTGCGGGAGAACATGCAGATCAAGAATAGGGCTCCATAGTCACCTATGGACCCACCCTGGAGGATTATCCTACTTGGACAACGAGGGATCGCCTAAGTAAGTAAGTAAGTGATTGGGAAGCCGAGATTCTGCATTTGATGGCTGAGAGCCTCCATCAAGGAGACTGGCTGTAACTTGACTCGACACCTCACTTCCACTGTGTCATCTATGCCATCGTAGAAACTGCAACATGGCAAAACCAAGGTGCAGTGATATGCAATACTGCTATTGCTTCTGTAAGCACGGAATGAATATAGCTGTCGACTACCAGCCAAAACTGTCTACCTGCTTATGTAAGGGAACTTAAGCATGCCAGAGAGCAAATCCGTATCACCTGGGGGACATCCAGAAGGTTGTCAGGAAGAGAAACATTTCTCAACCTGAAATAGAAATAACTAGAGGCAGATATCGAGTCCTTATTACTGCAAACAAAGCCCTTCCCGGAGCATTTTCTCAAAAGCACTGTGTTCTAAATCGAAGTAACAGATGCTCCTCTGCATTGCTGTTTTACTTTCAAACACCAAAACTTGGGGTTTTACTATTTTAAAAGACTACTTTGTTGAAAGCAAAGAAGCATCCACACTTGTATAGAGAGCAATCATAGACAGAGGGATCCCTGCTGTCTTGGTTTTCATAGCTTTCCTAGATCTTTGTATCTCAAGTTGCTTTGCTTCCTGACTGCACGGAGAGCCATTGTCCTCCCAACCCTGCTATACGCCTGCGAAACGTGGACTGTCTACAGACGTCATACATGGTTTTTTAAATACATCGTAACTGTATTCTCAATTTGCTTCTGAAACAATAAATAAATATTAATTGAAAAATTATCGGAAAATGTGGTGCAGGATGTCCCCCAAGAACCAAGTTTTACCATGTTTACATGATAGAACCAATCATCAAAAGATATTTGTATCTCAGGAACAAAGATCGTGTTACATAGTGTTATTGGTAATCTTTATAAGCCCACCTATAAAACAAAACACTCACTCTATGGTAATCTGGGAAATGGAGAATACTCCTTTTTCGAGACTATCACTCCCAAAATTGAGGTGAGCTGCAGTTCTGAACATTGTAGTCCAAGAAAGGAACCTCTTCCAATCCTGATGCTCTACACCTTGCTCCAAATCAAGCAGAAGGAGATTATGAGTCCCTTTCATACATTCTGGGCATCTGCAATACAGTAGAGTCTCACTTATCCAACATAAACGGGCCAGCAGAATGTTGGATAAGCAGAAATACTGGATAATAAGGAGGGATTAAGGAAAAACTTGATAAACGCCAAATTACCTTATGATTTCTCAATATATGCACCAAAATTTCATGTTTTGCAACAAATCAACAAGAAAAGCAGTTCAATACACAGTAACGTTATGTTGTAATTATTGTATTTATTAATTTAGCACCAAAACATTGCAATGTATTGAAACAGCTGTGGATCCGGGTGGGAGGCAGTCTGCGTTGGATAATACAGAACGTTGGATGAGCGAAGGTTGGATAAGCGAGACTCTACTGTACTTGGCAAAAAGGAAGTGGAGTAGAGGGAGGGGAATGATTTAAGGAAAGGCAGACTGAGAATGCACATTTTATTTAAGTAAAAAAAACAAAATAAACAGAAAACCAGGCAAGGTGGGCACAGTAGACCAGAGCTCTTCTTAAAACTCTTTCCCTACACAATATTCCTCTTTTGATCAGTTCCCACCCTATGATATCACAAATATTTGTTCTAAGTCTAGTTTTAAGTTGTCCAGTTAAACCATCTTTTTTTCCGAAGATTTGTTCTTTTTTTCATCTATTTAGAGTTTCCTTTCAGAAACAATTTTTAATATATATATTTTATATATATATATATTTTATATATATTTATATATACGTATGTATACTTTATACAGGATATACACAGACTGAGAACGAGACACTTTAAAAGACGGGACTTGTAGCCGCAACACTCTCCAATAGCTGCGTTGTAGCAAAATTAACGCTTGTTCGACACTCTCGGGGACAAAAAAAGAGATTTGAGAGCTTTTATTTCTGTACAGAGATGGCCTTAACACACGACGTGTCCTCTAAAAAGGTCAAAAGGCTTTTGTGATTCAAAAAATATGTGCAGTTTCGTAGCCCTGTGGAAAGGGGAAAAAAAGGAAACAACCACCCACAAACTATATACAGTGTAAACATCACACAAGGCGTGGAGTCCTCCTCCTCCTCGTCCTACCACCAAAGCTCGTGGCTCTCGCAAGGATGCCCTAACAGTCCTCCTCCGACTCCCTGGATTTCTTGTGAAGCGTGCGGTTAAAGCTGTGGCAGGCGGGGACCCAGTGATTGTCGTGGAGACCCAACTTGCACCCGGGGACGCTCTTCTGGGACCGGTGGCAGCACATCCAGTACCCGGGGCCGTAGGGGAGCGCTTGGCAATAGGGCTTGGGGTGCCACCGGCAGAGAGAGACGTCCCCCCGAGAGTACGTCTTCTTGCACTGCTTGCAGGGGTCTTCCCTGTAGCGGGGGTCTCGGACCCAGCGGGAATCCGCCGGCCGGATGTTGTAGTACTCGATGATGAACTTGAAGTAGACGCAAGTGCATTTGAGGGCCACCAGGCTCCGGGTGGGCAGCAAGGCAAAGATCTTGACGATGATGTGGTGGGGCAGGAAGACCAGGTACTGCTGGGGCTCCAGAAGCTGCTGGATCTTGAAGCGGGTCTCCAAGAAGTCGTGCGACCGCTGCCTCTTCAGAGCGGAAGAACCGAGCGTCTGCAGAGCGCTCTCCTCTGAAGGGAGTTCGGGGAATTCGCCGGAAATGCAACGAGCGGAAGAGAGTTCCTGGCCTTGAGCACCATCCGCTTCATGTTCTTCCGAAGGGCGCTCTGGAGAGATTCCACACTCAGAAAGCAGCAAAAATAATCTCCCCGGCACGGCGTCTTCACCAAAGCTGGAGTCGGAAGGTTGGCTCTTCCTGCAACCTTTCTCCGTCCTAGCGACTGATATGCAAATACTCACAGATTCTGTCACACGGATGTTTGAATTCGAAACTGGCTCTTGAGATGTGCTGCTAAGAACGGTGTTCTTGCTACACGAGGAATGTGGGCACGCCTGAGCAAGGGCTGGATATGTTGGAAGGTGAGAGGGCCTGGGGATCATTGGAGTTTCTGAGTTTCCTTGGTCAAGATGGACGTCTTTCCTCACTTCTGGAGCACCAACAAATGGAGATGGCTGGCCAGCTTCGCTGTCTTCTGCTGAAGAGCTGTGCTGCAATTTCCATTGCTCCCCTACCCCCTCGTCGTTGTGCTCCTCCTGCCCAACAGAAGACACCTTCTCGGCACCATTTTCAGGTGCTGTTCCGCTGACCAAAAGCACCCGCCCCACATTCCGCCGGAAACTGTTGTTCCGGGACAGGCTCCCTGTCTCTCGCTCGCTCTGGCGCCTCAGGCACTCCGATTCAAGCTTTGCGACCATTTCCAAAACACGCACCGGCTCGGCTTGTGGCCCGCCGTCACTGCCGCCGCCACCTCCGCCATTTCCTCGGCAGGGTGCCTTTTCAGACGGCGACTCATCAGCTCCGACGGCAGAGAAAGATCCGGGGGTAGAAGGGGCAGTGGCTTTGGGCTGCCCTGGGAATCTGATCACGGCAGAGGCACTGGGGCAATTTTTGGCGCAGCCGCCCAGCAAAAGGCTGGCTCTCTGTTCCAGGAAAGCGACCATCTCGACAACCGACAGGGGCCGGCCCGGGAAGCCCCCCTCCCCGACTTCATTCACATTATGTACGGAGCAGTGCTCAATGCTGCAGGCAAATGGCTCAGGCTGGTGGCACCTCCCGCTGGTTTCTCTCATCTTTTCCAGGTGGACCTTGGCCCTTTTGATATCGAGGGACTTTTTCCTCCGCTTCGTCGCCCTCCTGTCGATGTCCCAGCTGCTTTTGTTCTTCATGGAGGACACCCTGTGGTCACTGCACGGCTGGGCGGCAAAGAAGGCAATCTTCTCCTTGGTGTTCCCCGGTTTCACGACCGCCCAGATATCGAGGGGTGCTTCGCCGTCGTCGCCCTGATGAATGGTGGCAGGCTGGGCGGCTCTCCTCTCCTTGACGCTGGGCCCCTCTGCATGGCTTTGGCTGTTGTTCCTGACGCAGAGGATGTTGGGGGAGATGCCGCGCAGGGGCTTCCGGAGAGAAGGGCTGGGGAAAAGGCTCGGCGAAGCGCTGGCAGGCTCCTCTTCACTGGCCCCCCTTTGCTGGCTCATGGGTGGGTTTCGTGGGGAGTCCAGGCTTAAGTCAAGAGACCGCTCCTTCTTCTGCAACTTGAGATATGGCTTTAAGTGCATGCCAGATATTCTAAGGAAAGGGGGAGACAGAAAAATCACATGCCTGTTAAAGAAAGTTACCTAATATTGGATGTCCCCCATTGGCATGCTCACAAAGAAGCTAGTAAAATTTGGGATGGGATAGTCCAGTGGTTCTCAATCTTCTCAATGCCGCGGGCCCTTAATACAGTTCCCCATGTTGTGGTGACCCCCCAACCATAACATTATTGTCATTGCTACTTCATAACTGTAATTTTACTTCCGTTATGAATCATAATGTAAATATCGGATATGCAGGATATATTTTCATTCACTGGACCAATACCAGATACACAAATACCTGATACGCACAAATTTGAATATGGGTGGAGTTGGGGGGATTGATTTTGTCATTTGGGAGTTGTAGTTGCTGGGATTTATAGTTCACTTACAATCAAAGGGCATTCTGAACTCCACCAACGATGGAATTGAACCAAACTTGGCACACAGAACACCCATGACCAACAGAAAATACTGGGAGGCTTTGGTGGGCATTGACCTTGAGTTTGGAAATTGTAGTTCACCTATATCCAGAGAGAACTGTGAAACAATGATGGATCTGGACCAAACTTGGCACAAATACTCAATATGCACCAATGTGAACACTGGTGGAGTTTGGGAAACATAGATCTTGACATTTGGGAGTTGTAGTTACTGGGATTTATAGTTCTCCTGCAATCGAAGAGCATTCTGAACCCCACCAACTAAATAATTGGGCCAAACTTCCCACACAGAACCCCCATGACCATAAGAAAATACAGTGTTTTCTGATGATCTGTGGCGACCCGTCTGATACCCCTAACCCCCCCCCCCCCCGGTCCCAAACTTCCATCGTTGTTTGAGTCCATAGTGATCTCTGGATGTAGGTGAACTACAACTCCAAAACCAAAGGAGACTGCCCACCAAACCCTTCTAGTATTTTCTGTTGGTCATGGGAGCCCTGTGTGCTAAGTTTGGCCCAATTCCATCATTGGTGGAGTTCAGAATGCTCTTTGATTGTAGGTAAATTATAAATCCCAGCAACGACAATTGCCAAATGACAAAATCATTTTTTTTAAGTGGAGGACATAAATTGGACTGTTAGGTGTCTTGTGTCCAAATTTGGTGTCAATTCCCCCAGTGGATTTTGAGTTCTGATGGTAGCACGAACTAACATTACATTTTTATTTATATAGATTGTTTAATGTCTGCGTTTTCGGATTGTGTTTTTGGTTTTATGCTGCTGTAATTTGTGCTTGGGCTTGGCCTCCTGTAAGCCGCTCCGAGTCCCCATTGGGGAGATGGTGGCGGGGTATAAATAAAGATTATTATTATTGTTATTATTATTTCTAATCAAATTGTAGGAAAATGTCAGGAATTGTTAGAACAAACTTCCTGACATTAAGAGCTATATAACAGTGGAATATGCTGCCTGAGAATATGATGGAATCTCCTTCTCTAGAGATTTTGAAACAGAGGCTGGGTGGCAATCTGTCAGAAGTGCTTTGATTGTGCTTTCCTGCACAGCAGAATGAGGTTGGACTGCATGGCCCTTGGGGTCTCTTTCAACTTTTATGATCCCATGTTTTGGAATGATGTGGATGGGCAGAGAGCCTTGGTCTACCGTACCGTTTGACTGGGTGGAATGTGGAGGATGTGGAATTCAGCAGTTCCCGGTGGAGTCCAGCTCGGCAGGAACTCTTCATCATAACTCCCTGCTCCTCCACCTGCGGCAGGCTGTCACAGCCAGTCCATCTCAGCCCTCCGCTGGGGCTCCTGCACCCGCTTGTCTCGCCCCACACTGTGGCCAACTGGGTCTTTGGCACCTACAAAATGCTGCAGGAAAAAGAATAAAAATGAGAGATGTGGTTAGGTCATGTCAGGAATGTAGGAAACCACATTCTACTAAGTCAGACATGGGCAAACTTTGGCCCTCCAGGTGTTTTGGACTTTAACTCCCACAATTCCTAACAGCCGGTAGGCTGTTAGGAATTGTGGGAGTTGAAGTCCAAAACACCTGGAGGGCCCAAGTTTGCCCATGTCTGTACTAAGTCAAACCACTGATCTATTTAAATACAGTTTGAGTGTGTCTTATGAAAATACTTGGGATCAGAAATGTTTTGGATTTCAGGTATTTTTGAGACTTTTGGAATATCTCTATTTCCAGATATGTACTGAATGCGGTATCTTGGAAATAGGATCCAAGTCTAAATACAACATTAATTTATTTTTCATATGCACTTTATGGGAGCCCCAGTGGTGCAGCAAGTTAAACCGTTGAGCTGCTAAACTTGCTGACCGAAAGGCCAGTGGTTCAAATCTATGGAGCAGGGTGAGCTCCCGCTGTTAACCCCAGCTTCTGCCAACCTAGCAGTTTGAAAACATGCAAATGTGAATAGATCAATAAGTATCGTTTGGCGGAAAGGTAATGGTGCTGGCCACATGACCTTGGAGGTGTCTACGGATGACGCTAGCTCTTCAACTTAGAAATGGTGATGAACATCACACACACACACACACCAATAGTCAGACATGATTAGACTTAATGTCAGGGGAAACCTTTACCTTATACACTTTATACCCTAAACCACTGGAGAAATTACACTGTTTAGCCAGTATTGCACCACCTGACATCCACCAGGAAGTAGAAGGCAATAATGAAAGGACCAAGGCATTGACATCTCTGGCCCATCCCCTGTTCTGATATCAGCCAGCACGCCAAAATTTTAAATCAAGAAATACTTTCTAAGATCTACAGAGATATTCACAGGAACACCTCAGCAAGCGAGAGTCCAAAAGCGGCAGGCAAAAACAAGGAACATCAACCAATGGTTGATACCAAATGAGAGACTTCTTCCTGGGCACACAGAAGACTGGGCGACTTGGAAGGCACTGAACAGACTGCACTCTGGCATCACAAGATGCAAAGTCAACCTTAAAAAATGGGGCTACAAGGTGGAGTCCACGATGTGCGAGTGTGGCAAAGAACAAACCACAAACCATATATTACAATGCAACCTGAGCCCTGCCACATGCACAATGGAGGGTCTTCTTACAGCAATACCAGAGGCACTCCAAGTGGCCAGCTACTGGTCAAAGGACATTTAATAGAATGCCAAGTTTTAAAACTTTGTGTTTTTAAAATACATTACAACCGTACCCTTGGTTCGCTCCTGATACAATAAATAAATAAATCTAGAACTTTTGTGCTTTGAAACTAATTTATCTAAGTTACTGAAACTATTGAAACATTTCTGCCAACAAAAGCTTGAAAATACAAATTGAGACAATTCTGATAATTACTGTAAGTTTTTATTATGTAAATCCATTCAGATTTTTAAAATAATTGTCAATGCTGCCTCCAACGGTGTATTTAGGAAGGCGCTCCAGGTCTTGCTGCACTACGACAATTTCACTGCAACGCTTTACTTTTGGCACCAAGTTTTGCACAATTCTGCACATTTTCCAAGTTCCTTCCAGGAAAATGGCCAAACTGGGAGGGAAAGGAGCAACTTTCCAAGGAGAAAGAAAATATGGACCCCAGCCCACTTTAGTGCATCAATATAACAGCTTTTGCCTCATCAGGGGGTGAAAAATAAGCAAAAATGGCATTCCTGAACAACAAATAGGTAATGTTTCTGCAAACCAGGTTAAATATTGTGACTAAAATAATAAACACAATAAAATACAAACAAGTGGACTTACACAGACACACACAGAGAGAGGCTTAAGAAATTAGTTTCCAGAAAAACACTGCACAGTGATAACAGATATCACACAGGCCATGATAGTAGTATCTGAGAACAACAACACGTGGGGTTCCTCTACATAGAGGCAGCGCTGAGATCCTGCCACCGAAAAGCAACAGACAATGCCACATCTGTTCCACAGAGATAAAGCATATGAATTCATTGCTTATCTTCCACCCGCCGGCAAAACACAGGGGCATTTTCCATGCAGCTGGTTAATGTTCAGTAGCACGAAGCTTGCCAGTGGTGCTATTCCACAGATATGAGTTATCTTGGCACCTGTTTTGTGGTTTCTGCCTGCATCGCCATGTTAAGATCAGAGCTCCACCAATGTGATCCCTGTCAGACTGCATTGCCCATAAGTCCTAGCACATAGGCCAAGGGTTAGAGCATGATGGGAGATGTACCTCAATAGTATCTGAACTTGAGGGTTTCTAGTCCTGCTTTGCACAACCTCATGCTTACAGAAAACTTCCAGAATCGCACAACTTATCTGACCACTAAGCGGCTCACTATCAAAGCTCCAGCACAGCCTGTGGGTCAGTCTTGCTCAATTTTCCATGCAAAACAGGCAAGGCAACTGCAAAGACATAAGATGGCTTACCAACAATACACATGAAAGAGGTCTAGGAGTCTTAGTAGGCCACATGAGTAAACAGTGTGATGCAGCAACTAAAAACACCAATGCAATTCTAGGCTGCATCAACAGGAGTCTAGTGTCGAGATGGAGGGAAGTCATGGTCCCACCCTCTTCTCCTTTGGCCAGAGCTCACCTGGAATAATCCTGGGCACCAATATTCAAGAAGGACATGGATGAGCTTGAATATTTCTAAAGGATGGGAAATAAAATGGGAAAATGTCTGGAAGCCATTAATTCCTTGGAGGAGCAGCTTAGGAAAGCTTGGGATGTTTAGCTTGGAGAAAAGAAGGCTGAGATGAGACATGAGGGCCATGTTTACATATGTGAAAAGAGGTCACAGTGAGGAGAGGGTTAGCTTGCTTTCTGTTGCTCTGGAGATTGGAACGCAATGGAGCAATGGATTCAAATAGCAGGAAAAAGGGAGATTCCACCTAAACATTAAAGGAACTTATAAAAAAAGAGAGATTCCACCTAGACATTAAAGGAACCTATAAAACCCTATATGGCTCTGGTCCAGCGTACCTGTCCGAACGTATCTCCTTCTACGTCCCACCTTGGAGCTTAAGATCTTCTGGGGAGCCCATGCTCTTGGCCCCGCCTTTGTCTCAAACACGTTTGGCGGGGACAAGGGACAGGGCCTTTTCGGTGGTAGCCCCCCGCCTGTGGAATTCGCTTCCCGGGGAAATTAGGTCATTGTCATCTCTCCTCACCTTTAGAAAGAAGGTAAAAATGTGGTTGTGGGACCAGGCCTTCGGGCGATCAGGTTAAAGGATGGGTAGCCATCTGCCTGGAGGGCTTGGATGGTGTATTCCTATAAGATAAGATAGGGCTGGACTGGATGGGCCTTGAGGTCTCTTCCATCTCTATAAACCACGTCAGGTGCACCTATTTTGAATGGTAAGCCCTCCACATTTGCAGGTTTGATTTTTGTGTCTTTGATTATTCATGGCTTTGATGAAAATGTTCTCTCTAAATCCTCCAATGCGATTCTATGGTCAACATTGATATGATGTTGACCACAGAATCACGCTGGTGGACCTAGAGGGTTCCACCATCTTGCAAGCGTTAGTTCTTCCTGTGTGGTTCTGGCAGAAGTTGGCTGCAGAGTTTTGCTGGAGGAGGACTTAGACCAGGGGGTCTTCAAACTAAGGCCCTGGGGCCAGATGTGGCCCTTCAAGGTCCTTGATCTGGAAACTGCCCTAAACTTTAAACTTAGGGCTGCTCAAAGTCTGAAATGACTTGAAGACGCACAACAAAAATCCTAATTAACTTGACTGTCTCATGAGCCAAAAGTAGGCCCACACTTTGCATTGAAATCTGGGTATTTTTTTTTTGTTCATTCGTTTGGTTGTTTCCAACTCTTTGTGACCTCATGGACCAGCTCACACCAGAGCTCCCTGTCAACCGTGGCCACCTCCAGCTCCTTCAAGGTCAAGCCAGTCACTTCAAGGATACCATCCACCCATCTTGCCCTTGGTCGACCCCTCTTCCTTTTCCCTTCCATTTACCCCAGCATAATTATCTTCTCCAAGCTTTCCTGTCTTCTCATTATGTGGCTACCACGGTTCAAAAGCATCTATCTTCCTTCGCTCAGCCTTCCTTATGGTCCAGCTTTCACATCCATAGGCTACTACAGGGAATACCACTGCTTTAACTATGGTAAATTTATATAAATGTAACTATGGTAAATTTATATTGATTGAAATTGTTCTTCATTTTAAATATTGCATTGTTCTTTCATATTATTTTGCACTACAAATACGATATGTGCAAAGTGCATAGGAATTCATTAATGTTTTTTCCCGAACTATAGTCTGCTGCCCTCCCTATGAAATGGTCATCTGTTTTAAAAGTTTGGGGGTCACTTATTACTACAGAGCTGCATTTTTTATTTTTCATTTTTGAAGAGATCCAGCAAATGTGGAGGGTTGATTGCATTCATTTATTATTTATTTACATTATTTCTATCCCGTCCATTTCAGCCCGAAGAGGACTCATCCAATCATGTTTTAAGCCTGACTTACAAAGGCATAAGGGGGACTTTGAATGATGGCTTTTACAAACTCGAATTCTAATCTATTTTTAAAAGCTAGAAAAGGAAACAGTGTCCTGCAATTTGGTGAGATAGAACATGCCATTCCTTCGTAAAATGCTGGAGGAGTGGTGGTCAGTAGATACACTCCTTCCTCTGGCTCACATGTTTGCTTAAAACATGAGATATTCATGTGAAAACCCAAAGAGCCCATGCAATCCTTTCTGGGGAACACCCATGGCTCTGGGCAGCTTAACAGCTCCGCACACACTGGGTGGCTATCCTTACAAGAAATTAAGGCGGGCTTTTGCTGATATCCGGATGCTGCAGACACAAATCCCTCGGCTTTAGAAAAGGGAAATAAAAGAAAGAGATGTGGCAGAATGAAAAGAAGGAGATCAGACGGGAAGTTGCACAAAATGGTGCAGCACAAACCGTGCCAAAGGGAGAGCCTTTGAAACATCCCAAATGTTGCTTCTCTCCCTAAATGTACTTAATGGCACCACCGTCAAGATGCAGGTCAGTTAATGGCGGGAAACCTCATTTTTGGTATATCTGCTCCTTTCCAAACGTATGGCGACCCTAAGGTGTTCCAAACATGGGTTTTCCTTAAAAAGATTTGTTGCATCAGTATCTTCTATTCCAGAACCAGTAACCATGGATATCACCATCCATGGATGCTCAAGTCCCATGATATACAGTGGGGTAGTAAAATGTTGATATATTGCAAGACATAGGAGGATATGTCCACATATCAGCAGCATAGTGCTCAGCACATGGCAAAAGGGAGGGTTGGTTGAACCTGTGAATATAGAACTTATGGAGTTTCAACTGTTCCTGATTGTCCCACAAAGGAAAGTGGTTTTTGTTCTGAAAGAGGCTTTAAACCAGTTCCTGGGCAGCATCCTTTCAAAGTGCAAGAGAGGTCATTCCAGTTTATTTATTTATCATTTCAGGAGCGAACCAAACAGTTGTATTGTATTAAAAAACAAACAAATAAAACAAAACACAAAATTTGCAAACTTGGCATTCTATTAAATGTCCTTTGACTAGTAGCTGGCCACTTGGGGTGTCTCTGGTGTCGCTATAAGAAGGTCCTCCATTGTGCATGTAGCAGGGCTCAGGTTGCACTGCAATAGGTGGTCTGCGGTTTACTCTTCTCTACACTCACATGTCGTGGACACTACTTTGTAGCCCCATTTCTTAAAGTTGGCTCTATATCTTGTGGTGCCAGAGCGAAGTCTGGTCAGCGCCTTCCAAGTCGCTCAGTTTTCTGTGTGCTCAGGAGGGAGTGTCTCATTTGGTATCAGCCATCGATCGAGGTGCTGGGTTTTAGTCTGCCACTTTTGGAGTCTCACTTGCGGAAGTGTTTTAGCGAGTGTCTCTGTAGATCTTAGAAAACTATTTCTTGATTTAAGTCGTTGGTGTGCTGGCTGATAACAAAACAGGGGATGGGCTGGAGATGTCACTGCCTTGGTCCTTTCACTAGTGGTTGCTACTTCCCAACGGATGTCAAGTGGTGCAATACCAGCTAAACAATGTAATTTCTCCAGTTGGATGTTGGAGAAACAGTCCATGTGAAAGGGATCTTGGAGTCTTAGTAAACCACAAGCAGACATGAGTCAACAATGTGATGTGGCAGCTAAAAAATCAAATGCGATTCTGGGCTACATCGATAAGAGCCTAGTGACTAGATTGTGGGAAACCACAGTCCTACTCTATTCTGCTTTGGTCAGATCCCACCTGGAATAATAACCCTGTTTCCAGTTCTGGCCAAAGCAATTCACGAAGTATATAGACAAGATGGAATGTGTCCAGAGAAAGGTCATTAACATGGAGACCATAAATCTCTGAGAGGAGAGACATAGGGAGCTGTTTATGTTTAGCTTGGAAAAGAGAAGTTTGAGAGGGGATATGATGGCCATTCTTGAAAATCTGAAAGGAGGTCATATTGAGGAGGCAGGCTTGTTTTCTGCTGGTCTGGACACCAGGACACAGAGCAATGGATACAAAGTGCAAGATTTCCTGATACTAAGAGCTTTCAAACAGTGGAATATGCTGCCTTGGAGTCCAGTGAAGTCTCCTCTGGAGGTTTTAAAGCAGAGGCTGGATGGATGTCTGTTGGGAGGGCTTGAAATGTGTAGTTTTGCATGGCCCTGGGGTCTCTTCCAACTATGAATCCATTTTAGAATGATTCTGTGGGATAGTCCAGCATGCTTAGGAACCAGAAGAACTGCCTTTAACGTATTTATTTTGTGCACCTCTTGTGTCTAAATCAGGCATGGGCAAACTTTGGCCCTCCAGGTGTTTTGGACTTCAACTCCCACAATTCCTAACAGCCTACTGGCTGTTAGGAATTGTGGGAGTAGAAGTCCAAAACACCTGAAGGGCCAAAGTTTGCCCATGCTTGGTCTAAATCATTTTATATAGCTGCATCAAAAATCCATAACAGTGATTGCATAAAAATCTCAGCTGTCACCAGTTCTGCTTAGAGGAAACATTAAATGTGCATAGCACGCTTCTGCAGGCTGGTCTCCGTCAGATATGTTAAGGCTTCAAGGCCTGTCAATTGCCAATGAAAGCTGGGGATTAAGGGAGTTACAGCCCTAGACAACAGAAGAACCAGAATTGGGGAAGGGCAATCTACAGTATTTGGGAGATGTTAAACTATACGTCTTACCTGCTCCTATGGCACTTTTGCAAGGAGAGAAGTAGCATTACAAGGAGGGGATGGAGTTAGACTGGAAAAGTGGGACACCTGTTCCTCGCACAGTGATAGCCAAAGCACGGAAATGGATGGAGGAAGAGAGCAAAAATCCTCAGTGGAATAAAATGCAAGGGGAAATGACTTTGAAGGAGCTGGGGATGGTGACGGCCAACAGGGAGCTCTGGTGTGGGCTGGTCCATGAGGTCGCGAAGAGTCGGAAGCGACTGAACAAACGAACAACAGCAATAACAACAACGACATTCTCTCCTGACGTTTTGCCTGCATCTATAGCAGGCATCCTCAGGTTGTGAGCAATATGGCTGCTGCACGCTGGATGCTTGAAGCTTAAGAACAGTCTTGTAAGGCAACCCCACATAGGAATGTGTTGCAGTAGTCTATTCAGGATGTAACCAGAGCGTGGACTACCATGGCCAAGTCTGACTTTACGATTAAGGTACAACACAGTTCATGAAGTCCATATGTATTCCTGGGCATTCAGTTTTTAAACACAAAATATGCTCCCTGAAACCGGACACACCATGAAAAGAATTGGAGGAAGAGAAGAGGATGAAGAAGAGGTAGAAAAAGAAAAGGAGGAGGAATTAAAACAAAACAAAACAAAAAAGGAATAAGGAGGATGAAGAAGAAAAATGTGGAGGAAGAAGGACGAGGAGGAGAAGGAGGAGGGGAGGAAGAAAATGTTTTTGTTGTTGTTCCAAAGGACCCAGGAAGTGGGAGAGATACAAGGGGATAATGAATACAGTCAAGCAAGTATCTGGACAAGTTAAACAAGAAAAGTAAGAATGTACTTTCCACAGCCTAAGGATAACCCTTGGGTGAATTTACTGGAGAGGTGGCCTTTCCAGAGAAAGAACCACCAATTCTTAATAATAGTAATAATAATAATAATAATAATTATTATTATTATTATTATTATTATTATTATTATGTTTTATTGTATTTTATTGTGTTGTTTTAATTCTTAATGATGTTGCACTCGGTTGTATTTGTATACTTTGTAATTGCATATATGCTGTAAACCGACCTGAGTCCCTCGGTTGAGGTGAGAAGGCCGGTATAGAAACCTTCCAAATAAATAAAATAAAATAAAATAAAATAAATAATACTTTATTTATACCCCGCTACCATCTCCCCAAGGGACCCGGTGCGGCTTACATGAGGCCGAGCCCAAAATACAACAATACAACAATACAACAATACAAGCAATAACAACAACAATACATGCAATTTAAAACAATAAAACAATAATATAAGCATTATCAAATAGGACAACACACTTTAAAATCTATGGGTAGGCCAAATGTAATTAAAATTAGAAATAATGCCGGACATGGGCGAAAAAAGTGATGGGGTCTCATGCTCTCGGTCCCGCCTTCGTCACAGGTATGTTTGGCGGGGACGCGAGACAGGGCCTTCTCAGCAGTGGCCCCCTGGCTATGGAACACCCTCCCTAGAGAGATTAGATCTGCTCCTTCCCTTTTAACGTTTCGGAAGCAAGTCAAAACGTGGCTGTTTGAGCAAGCACAGAGTAACAGATATGGATAAATGATATAGGAATTCGATGATTGATGATGGAATTGGGACAATGCTTTACAATGAGACGCCAATGATGTTATTTTTATTGCTGTTGTGGTTTATGTAAGTGTAATGTTTTTAATTGTGTTGTGATACTATGTATACTGTTTTGTTGGAAACCGCCTTGAGTCGCCGATATGGCTGAGAAAGGCGGTATACAAACACAGTAAATAAATAAATTGTGGAAACATACAAGCAGACCTAAAACAATATAAAGTGCGTTGGAGGACAAAGTGCTATGGGATCATTATTCTGGGAAGGCACAATGGAACAACCACGTCTTCAAGCTCCTCTTAAAGACTGCCAAGGTTGGGACATGCCTGATGTCCTCAGGAAGTGAGTTCCAGAGCTTTCTCCCAGAACTTTTACTCCTCGGAGTAAAAGCAGTTGCAGACAGAAAGCAGGCAAAAAGCTACAATGCCAACATCACAACATTAAAACACAGTGGAATTTTGTGCCAACTTACAAACATACCAAGAAAGAAACTCAGCAACCTATCCATTAACCAACTGCCCACCTCTTTGTCTGCAGTTTGAAACTGGAGCTAGGTCTTTGGATCTGGACAGCGCTAGATTCAACCAGAGCAATTGGACAGTTGTGTTTGCCTTGGACTTATGCAGACACAAGGAAGTATGGTAGGCTGGTTACAAGGGCTCTCCAATCGCCATTGACTGAAGAAACACCTGTGAGCCCATGCATCCCTCCTCCCATTTGCTCCTTTCAAGCTGTTTTTCCTCCGTATACCTCTTTTCTCGGCGCTACAGCTGATCTCAATACGAATGACCCATTTTACGGCTACAGTCATTTTTTATGCATGTAATTAGGTTGGAAGGTGGGGGGAAGAGAAAATGTGGTAAATCAAAAATGTCCAACCAGAAAATTCAATTAAAGCTGCTATCTGTTCTGGTAATCAAAGCAGCCCAGAGCTGATGGGCCATTCGGAAAGCCATCATCTCCTTTCCAAGATTCAAAACAAAGGAGGATCAAAGCTTAAGAGTTGCCAAGAGATTCCTGTGCTAAAGGCACGACTCAAGTGCCGCTCTAGAAAGATCACACACAGGCTTTGGGCTGAAAAACAAACAGAAAATCAATTCCAAGATTTCTCATTTTCCATCAAAAAGAGGAGGAAGTGACAGAATCGCTTAAGGAATGCGAGGGCGTTCGTGCCCCATTTTTCACCTATTCTCTCGTGTTCGCCTTAATAAATGGGTGTTGAAGGAAGTCATAAAACCTTTGGCATTCTTGGAGAAAGACTCTGAAGTTCATTTTGAAAGAAAGTTTTAAAAAGATGATGTACAGGTGGTACTTGACACCAGAAAGGCAGAGCCGTATAAAGGCAGTTCTAGTAAACGCTGGAAATGTGAGCACAATCATGTGGTGATCTTGCAAAAAGGTCCAGAAAAAGTGGACTGAAATACATATGATACTGGAAGAAACTGTTAATGATGAAGCAGAATTTCATTTGTTGGGAATGTTGGACGATCAACTAGAAAGAACACATGGAAGATCACTACGCTATATGATAACTGCAACAAGAATAATTTATGCTCAGAGATGGAAGGAACCCATTAACTCAAAGTAAGAAGAACAGCTGACGAAGATCTACGAATTAGCTGAGATGGACAAACTGTTGGTGCTGATACAGGTGAAATCCATGCCCAACTTCAAGAAAGATTCGGACTTGCTTATTCCTTTTTCACAACAGCGATGGGGGCAAATTTAATGAATAGATTTATGAATTAGAAGAATATTATTAAAAGTAAAAGTATGGTTACATAGTACTATTTAAAGGGAGTCAAATAAGAAGGAGAGTGTGACATTCGTAAAACTGTTTATGTAGTTTATGTCACCTCACTACCTCTGAGTATGCTTGCCATAGATGCAGGCGAAATGTCAGGAGAAATGCCTCTAGAACATGGCCCTATAGCCCGAAAAAACCCACAAGAACCTAGTTTATGTAGTTGCGTGTTTAATTTGTGTATGTTGATATAGGTACATGCTAGGTTAGGGTGTGTTTTAGATCTAGTTTTGTAGTCAAAAAGCTGCTTAGTTTTAGTGATATATTAGCTTATGTACCTGGCGTTGCCTGGATATGCATTTTCTAATTCTGTTTATTCCAAATACTCATAGTAGCATTATAACGTTATTCATTGTCCCATTATAAAATATGTGGGACCCCTTATAAAATCACATTGGTGTATCGTATTTGGTCCAGATTTGGTGGCGCAATGGGTTAAAACTTGTTGACCAAAAGGCTGCAGGTTCAAATCCGGGGAGAGGTGTGAGCTCCCGCTGTTAGCTCCAGCTTATGCCAACCTAGCATCCAAATGTGAGTAGATCAATAGGTCCCACTCTGGCAGGAAGGTAACAGTGCTCCATGCAGTCATGTCCTTGGAGGTGTCTATGGACAACGGCGGCTCTTCAGCTTAGAAATGGAGATGAGAACCAACCCCCAGAGTTGGACATGACTGGACTTCATGTCATTGGAAAACTTTTACCTTTAGCTACATTGTGAATGGGATTCACATGGATTTCCAGATGTGCTGGACTACAACTCACATCACTCTCTATCAGCCACCCCCCCCCAAAAAAAACGAGTATTTTAAGTTGGATCAAAATGAGTGTGTCTACCAAGTTTAATCCAGATCCATCAAGCCATGTAAGAACCTTTGTGGTGACAACCAATTAAGATATTTATATAGATATTATGAAAAAACTTTTTTGTATTTCTTTCTTCTTTGGCATTCAGAAAGATTGTAAGTAGTTGCAAACACTGATAACACATATAAAATGTGTCACTTCTGGAAGTCAAGATGGACAGGGCAAACAGGAAATCTATGGATATGGGCAGCAGTAGGATGGTACAAAGAAGTAGAAAAAGAATTACAAATGGCAGAGATAGTCTTATAAAGGGGATAGTAAGTGCCCTTGGATGCCCTGACTTTTACTCAGAAGTTGGGGGGCTGCCACACATGTGATGTTGCATCTACCCGTGGCTCAACACATGGCAACTCAGGAGAAAGCCACGTGAAGCAACTGCGGCAGTCATCAAGTGACAAGCAAACGCAGCTCAAACGGCACCAAAATGACATGTGAGAAAAAATGGAGTATTCATCAGGCTGAATAATTCCCAGTGACAAGTAAAATGCTGCACATCTGATGTACCGTCTCACACCCACACTTCTTGAAAAACAGAATTGGAGGGGAGCTGGGATCCTAGTCAGTCAGTTGTGGCAGAGCGTGGTTTTTTTTTCAGAGCGATTTGCAGGTGGAAAGCCTCTTCCATTGCTAGAGAAAGCTGTCCTGCCATCAGACCAAGATGGGTCAACGTTATTTTCTTCCCCTCTTGCTCTACCACGGGTCAGTCATCACTGGCCATTTTATTATGGCAACTACTCCATTGCCTAGGTCAACATAGCTACACCAGCCTACAAGGACTACAACCTTATTTTCCTCCATTGTTGGGAAGGCAACACAACCCATGGGAATGCAGCCAGGGCCCCTAGTTTTTGTATCATTCTAATTCGCACACAGCAGAAAAGAGAATTTTCACACTATCCCAGCTGAAACTATAAACTTCCTTCTCTCAAAAAGGTTTAACAATAAATGTGAGATTTGGGCCATGCCTTTTTGTTGTTTTGGATATGAGACCTTCAGAAAAACTGTATCTGCATGATTTAGAACAATGGTTCCCAAACATGGATATTTACATTCTGTGGAGCCCAACTCTATCCCAGATTTGCTTAATCAAGATATCATAGACTCCAAGATTTGGAAGGCACACCCAAAGGTCATCCAGTTCAACCCTATTCTATCATAGAGGACATCTGTAGGGAGACCGAGGTGCTTGTTGATAAAGCTATACCCTGCTATATGCCTGCGAAACGTGGACTGTCTACAGATGTCACACTCAACTCCTGGAATGATTCCATCAGTGTTGCCTCCAAAAAAATCCTGCGGAGAAATGTCAGCCTTCTGGAAGAAGCAGAGACCACCAGCACTGAAGTGATGTTTCTATACCATCAACTCCACTGGCCTGGCCACGCTGTCTGAATGCCCAATCACCATTTCCCAAAGCAGTTACTATACTCCCAACTTAAGAACGCAAAACGTAATGTTGGTGGACAGGAAAAGAAATTGAAAGATGGGTTTAAAGCTAATCTTTAAAATGTGGCATTGAGAAGAAGAACTGGGATGCCCTGTCCTTGAGCGTTCTAACTGGAGGTCAGCTGTGACCAGCAGTGCTGCGGAATTCAAAGAGGCACGAATGGAGGGTGAGAGGGAGAAATGTGCCAAGAGGAGGGCACAAGAAGCCAAGTCTGACAGAGACCGCCTTCCACCTAGAAACCAATGCCCTCACGGTGGGAAAACTTACTTCACATAGGCAATCCCTTTGAGGATGAGGTCCTCCAAGATCGGTGCACTGGCGGTGGAGGAGGCACAAGTGGAGGGTGAAAGAGAGAAACATGCCAGGAGGAAGGCGCATCAAGCCAACCCCGACCGGGACCGCCTTCCACCTGGAAACCAATGCCCTCGCTGTGGGAGAAGATGCGGGTCAAGAATAGGGCCCCACAGCCACCTACGAATCCACAAGAAAACCCATCATGGAAGACCATCTTACTCGTCCAACAAGGGATCGTCTAAGTAAGTAAGTAAAGTAAGTACTGGTGGTGGGTTCGTAGGTCACTGTGGAAGAACATGTGGATCAAGAATAGGGCTCCACAGTCACCTACAGACCCAATGCCAAGACACAACACTTGGGGGGCCATCATACAAGGGATCTCTACGTGGGGTTGCCTTTGAAGACGGCTCGGAAGCTCCAATTAGTCCAACGGTCGGCAGCCATGTTACTAACAGGAGCAGAGCGCAGGGAGCATACAACTCCTCTGCTGCACCAGCTCCACTGGCTGCCGATTTGCTACCGGGCTCAATTCAAAGTGCTGGCGTTGGCCTTTAAAGCCCTAAACGGTTCTGGCCCAACCTACCTATCCGAACGTATCTCGGCCTATCAGCCCACCAGGACCCTAAGATCTTCTGGGGAGGCCCTGCTCTCTATCCCGCCTGCTTCACA
Source organism: Anolis sagrei (assembly GCF_037176765.1). Classification (NCBI taxonomy): domain Eukaryota; kingdom Metazoa; phylum Chordata; class Lepidosauria; order Squamata; family Anolidae; genus Anolis; species Anolis sagrei. The sequence continues at coordinate 336,799,585 of NC_090021.1, forward strand.
GGTGCGGCTGGCGGGGACGAGAGACAGGGCCTTTTCTGTGGTGGCCCCTCGACTATGGAACGCCCTTCCCATGGAGGTAAGATCAGCACCCTCGCTGATGGTGTTCCGAAGAAGATTAAAAACCTGGATGTTCGGACAGGCATTTGGTTAATTCGGGGCAATGAATGTGATGATTAAAGGATTGGTAATATGGACGACGAAACTGGATCACGATTTTAGTCAGGAGATGCATTGGATTGTTATTGATGTACCAATATT